>NC_142675.1:16920000-17185000 GCF_964200805.1 Pocillopora damicornis | reverse complement strand
AGAAGCTCGATAGAGATTTGTGTCTTCTGGGACACTGTTCCTTGAGGAACCAAGCTCTGAAACACATTATAAGAAAAATACAGAAGGATAACTGGCCTTTTTAATATAATTATATGTGCATAACTCCAATATGCTTTTTTACATTCAGCTGTAAGACATTTTTGTTAAAACGGGCTGAAATGAAAACACAACGATATATATTTTGAACACATTTTAGTGTGTAGTATCGCCGCATATTTCTAAGAGTCTTGCAGTATTTTGGCCAGCCCGAAGGGTAAGTAAAAATGAAAACGACGAGTACAAATGTACAGCAATACCGCAAAAAAATGTCTAATAAGAAATTTATCTAACGATGTTCCATGATTTTTTTTTAAATCGTTCGCGCGCTCAGCTCAATATGAACACGGAACCTATTAAACCGGTCTTGGATGCATTACAAAAACCAGTGCGCTGTGTACATGTACAACAAATTTAGTGGTTCAAGTTCTAGACCCCCCGCCTTGGTTATTAGTCGACGTGCTGTGTTTTTAGATACGACATTGGCTCTTTCCACCCGGCGAATTAGATGCTGAGGGTAACTCTGAGATGAACAAGGAAATCCTAGTAGTTCCTTCATGCTAAGAAATCTGACATAAGCATACGTATGGTGGGAACAGACCTCGAACGCAGAATTTTCCTTTTACATGGAATGCTATAAAAGCCTCATATTTGACTGCTACGAGAAATTCAGCCATGTGAAAATAAATAATTACAGGAGATCCCCAAATCCTTGATCAAGACAGGTTTGTACTTTTATAGAGTTCTGGACATTTTCTTCGCTTATACTGAAATATTTGCCGAAGCTATTGTTATATTAAATTTTAATATACTGTACCTGCATTTAGCCACGCACGTAGCTCACTCTGTTGACGATCGGTGCGCACAGCTATCGCATTATCTTCTTTAAGTTTCTTCACAAGCGCTCTATCCTCTTTTGCATCTTGACGTGATTTCCTTTTAGTTGATGATTTCGATTTTTCCTTTGGGTTCTGGGGGTTGCTTCTTTTGACATTGTCATCTTGTCGTTTAACCACCACGACAGGGTTCTTCCCCCATTGAATGACAGACTGTATCACATGAACTGAAAAAAAGATGATTGAATTTTGATCAGAATTGTATGAATTAAGGTGACCCGCGTTGTTTGCCAGCTCGACTGCACAGCACTTATCGCCTTTGTTCTTTGATCAATTGGGCACTTTCCACACTTCCGGTTTCGATTGTAATTCTCGCTACCAGAACACATAAACGCATAACACATTAGACTCAACAAAAGAACTCGAGACCTTATTTTGTGGTTAGACTTTTTTACGGTTAACATTTTTTTACGGCTAACGGTTAAAATTCTTTCATTTTTACGCCTAACGGCTAAATTTTTGGCCGTTTTACGGCTAACGGTTAACCCCATTGAGACCCTCTTTGAGCAATCAGGCCTCTCAAATTTTGGTAATTTAGTATTAACAACTGAGTTGATAACCTAGATTGGCTATTGTTAAGCGTTTCAAAGCTGACGTTTTTTAAGACGAATCAAACCATAGCAAGAGGCAAAGTTTGATATATTTGGGATTTGGATACATTGCGGGATTAGAGGCTATTCTCAGCATTTTCTGTATTTCAGAAAAGGAAAGCCTACCGCCTGTGTAACATTATTCGAGTATTCGAAGGTCTCCGTCTCTTTGTAATGCGTTTGGACATTAGGGGTCGATCCCCTATTAACTCTTGCTTTCGTACACTTTTTTGTTGAAGAATGTAATTTCTGAGTCTGACATTTCAGTCGTGAATAGTGTTTGTATCGTGGTAAAATGTACAGAATGTAGCTGTTTGCCCTTCGTACAAATTCTTCTAGTTTGTCTTTGTTCCTGTTCTGCAGACAGAAAAATTCTGCCCCTATACCTTTTCCAAAGTAACGGTTTAGTTATGGTCTGGGTAATAATATCCTTTTTCTATTTTTTGCCGAGGATTTCAAGTCCCCTTTTCCTGATGCACTTTCAGCATATCTTTAGGCTTCCTACTCTCCGAAAGGCGTAGTTAGGATCTGATGAGACTGAGATAAGAGCAGCAACATAAAAAAATTGCAAGGAAAACTTAGTGGCTGACTTAAAGTTAAAGTAAACGAGAAAATAACGCACAAATGCTGTTACCTAACAACAAGATAAACAGAGCAGTCAGAGCTGTTGAAGAAGAAGGGGCGTACCTGAGGCATGGTCCTTTGCCATCAGTTAGAGGAGCTCCCTGATGACGCATTGCACACGATAGACGAAAATAAGGGTTGTTTGCAGGAAGGGCCACCTAAAGCAAGAGTATCGAAGACAACTATGAAAGGCGACGATGACTAGGCTAGATTAACTAGAATTTGGAAACTCTCATCCAATCATGAATTGCATAGAAGATCACAAAAATAAAAAAGAATTAAGAATGATTGAAAATTTAGTGGAAGGTCCTACGCAGAATAAAAAGCAACCACATACTCGTGGTCCCAACGATAAAATTAAACTCAATTGATAAAGAAAACGTGATCGTCAAATTAGAAAAACAGCTTTAACGTACACCGAATCCACGATGGGGGAGGATGACATTTATCGTTATTTAACAGCAGTAATAGTAATCACTACATACCCTTAACAAACCCATTTCTTATGGTCGGTTAGGATTTTTGATATAACTCAATTCTGTGAAGGTCTCTTGAGAAAGGTAAACTTGTGACGAATAAATACTTTCCTTTAATTCTAAACATCAAAAGTAAACAAGAAACATATCAACGACAAATATAGAAAGTCTTTCAACAATCTGTAGGGTCGGATGAAACTTGGATGTACCCACATGTAAACTCGCTATTGGGTGTGGGAAGCCTCATTGTGAAACAAGATGAACTGGACGACAAGAAAATGCACCTGAATCACTACATACCCTTAACAAACCACTTTCTCATGGTAGGTTAGGTTCTGGTGTACCTCAGTTCTACAAAGATCTCTTGAGTCAGCTAATATACGACTTAAGTGACCCATCAGGCATCAACTAATTACCCTAGGAAACTTCGATTTCACAACAACATACTCATTATTATTCATATTCTTATAAGCGACCGACAAATCAAACCTGTATAATCATTTCAGACGATACCATACCAAGGCCTACAAGTCTGACTTCGATCCTGTATAGTGGGAAAAGGTATCTTACTTGACATAAGCTTAGGGAATGCATGGCTCGAGATCAATGGAATGCTTCAGGGCCGTAGTTAGCATGAGGCAATGGCTTCTTCTTGAATTTGGCCTAAGATTGACTTTTTTGAAGAAAAATGCCACGGGAAATGCTTAAAAGAGCTTTTAGAGCCTCTAGAAGGGCCTCTAGATTTAAAAATTTTTTGAGTGGGGAGGCATGGCCCCAGAGCCCCTTAGCGGCTCGCGTCTTCGGCGCTCGAAACTTGCCTCGTCTTGTTCTGAAGTCTGGTTACGGCCCTGTGCTTACTATTTCTATTTCATACCAATAATGAAATTTCAAGGAGTCCCTTGCAAATGATGACATAGGAGAAAGGAGAGATAAAAGAACCTCGGGATATGAAATCAAGCGATCGTATTAAAAGCAAAATTTGAGTATATCGCTGTGCCCGAGAGAATAGAGCTAACAAAAGAGAACTTCCAATGCACATTGCAGTTTTTTTTTAAGGGTAGAATCCAAGCTATTGCGGATCTTCGGAATCTTTACGGGTCAGAAACATACTTCGTGAAACGTTTATACAATATGTTGTAACATGAAAATGTGCGAAAAGTGTAGATATGCCGATATAAGATGAAAAGTATAAGAATAGAACGCGATTAAGAAAAAAATCAAATAAGGAAGGAATAAAATGAAATAATAAAGAGAGTGACATCGTAGAAAGAGTCTCCACATGCACTAGACAATGCTGAGCCAAAATATGTTTCAAAATGTCCAATAACAGATTGAAACTCCTCTAAATTTAAATGTTGAAGCTCATTATCATTAACTAGTTGTTGGTAAATACAATCATCCATTTTATTTCAAAAGTAGGTAAAATTCGCCACACCACGGCTTCTTTCGTTCTTCAATTGAACAAACTGATCGCCAACTGTAAATATGCCTTAAATCGTTTTTTGTACCTCTCTTGTCTAAAAAACTGGTAGAATCTAAAGCCAAATAGATATATTAGGTCACTTTGTAAGTCTTGCGTCACGAGTCATGTTATAAAAGTGTCCTCTTTGTTCAAGAAGTTTTCTGGGTGCGTCAAATTCTGCAATTGAACCATCTTCAAGAACCATAACCCTAGGAAAGGAAAAAACGTCCGTCACTTTAACATGTAATTTTTTGTGTCATAATGGTGTCTTTCTAACTGCTTTAACGTAAATTAGTGTCATAAAGCTAGGAATTGCTGTTTACCATCGATGTTTGACAGCTCACGCGAATAAAGAACAATGTAAATTAGTTTGCCACGCCTAAGTTATCCAAGATCAATGATTCAGTAAAACATTAATCACTGAAGTTTGCACGAGGTCCACTGGACAGAGTTTTACCTGTCGTAGTCCATGATGGTGTTTAGCCTGTGGGCGATGGTGAACACTGTACTGTCAGCGAACTCCCGTCGAATCGTTTGTTGAATGAGTTCATCAGTTTCCAGGTCCACCGCGGCCGTTGCTTCGTCCAGAACCAGAATCTTACTTTTACGGAGAAGTGCACGCGCTAAACAAACCAGCTGTCGCTGGCCAACACTACAATAAGGTATAAAAGTTCCATAGCGAGCAAATGAGTCACGTGAAAGGCATTGGCCATGGAAAACCACCCGCCCAAAGCCGCATTAAAACGTCCTTGAACCTTTCAATCGTAAAGGCTATGCAATCTCTAGCTCATGATTGATGAAATCACACAAGCTTTAGGATTATAAAAGTTACATTTCATGCAAACACTTGAAGTTTCAAATGTTGCTTATAGATGAGAACGCGAGAAAATTTAGAAACGATACAAACGATTACATGCTCATAACATTAAAAAAATTTAAACTTTGGATAAGCGAGAACCATAGAGGAGAGAATCAAAACTTTGATATATGTAGAAGTTAAAACTGGTCAAGATACATACTGTCCAAGCCTGAAATGACATTTCATTGTTGGCTGGTAGAGTCTGTACTTTTTACCCCTTATCCCAAAAATGTTTCAATAGGTTCCCAGGAGCCTATTGATTTGAAGGGCTTCTTGACCGGGGGCTTGAAATTTCATGGAGAGCCTCAACATAAGTCCATATTTTTCCTGACCCCTCTAAACCCTGCAGTCTCAATACTCACTGACCATGAAATGCATCTCTTAGGTTACAAAGAAAAAATACAATTACTGAAACGGATTTTGAGAAAAGCGCATTACAATTTAAAAGTCGTGAACCAAGTTTTAAGTTGAGCATGCATTCTTGTACCTAGTATCAATGTACAGTTCAACGTATTCACTGTCAGTCCACCCTCTTTCCTACCTGAGATTTTCGCCTCCTTCAGCTATAACATGCTGAAGTCCTCCACTCAAACTCATCACAAATCTTTTCAAATGACTCACTTCCAATACTCTCCAAAGCTCTTCATCCACATGTTCATTGAACGGATCCAAGTTTAGACGGAGAGTTCCAGAAAATAACACGGGCTCCTATAGATAAAGGTAAATAAGAATGAAATAAAAGCAAAAAGTAAAACAAGTAAAAAAAGTATTTTTTTATTTCATTAAAAACATTGAAACACTTTCCTCCCTTCTGACCAAGTTTCAATATTTTTCTTTTGTATTCAACGGATGACGTCCCGGTCCTTAAATTTCCTTGAAAACCCTAAAGTGCGGGGATGTAACAGCCCTAGACCAGGGCGAATGAATTTGTAGCTAAAGATGCCCGCGCTCCCTCCCCATTGTCACTAACGAGCGCTATCCTCCCAAAAAGTAGCATTCAACTGCATCGAAAAAATTTTGTTATCGCACTATCAATATAAACCTCCCCCTGCTTGTTTGCGTTCCATGTTTCACCTGTGGAATAATGGTAAGCCGCGAACGGAGATCTCTGAGTCCAATGGTGGCAATATCAACACCATCGATGACAATTTTACCACCTGATCCCTCAAGAATTCGAAACAAGGCTAAGGTCAAGGACGATTTCCCAGCTCCTGTTCGACCCACAATACCAATCTGTCGAGCATTCAACAAAGCTATATTCGTAACTGAGAGAATGACAGTAATGATAATGACAACAATAACAACTAAGTGAACAACACCTGGACAGTTCAAGGTGAGTAAGATTTTTTACACAGCTGACTGCATTTCAAAAGATCTTCGAGAAACGGAAGTGTCCTTGTTGTATTCAATCCAAACATGGAAATAAAAGTCAAACATCAAGTCACCTTTTGAGTTCGACCGTTAGGGGAAACTTTTTTAAGTCTACAAATTTAAGGGTAAGTGTAGCTAAGATTTATTAAAGTCATTACTACTAAGAACAAAAATGATTATAACATAATAATGGGATTTAGCTGTGGACATTCCACTAGGGAGCTCTTCTTGTCACTGTTCCAGGTCGAATCGAAAATTGGAAATGTTGGTTTTTAAGGAGGGAGGAAAACTGGAGGACCCAGAGCAAAACCCTCGGAGCAAGGATGAGAAACAACAACCATCTCAATCTAGAGGTACACGGTCGTTTCGTACCCACGGTCGTTTCGCACCCAGTCGTTTTGCAGCCAAATGCAGTCGATTTGTACCCAATTTGAGTCGGTTCGCACCTAAACCTAACCGCTGGTCAATCCGTATTCAAACCGCTGACTGATTCATACATTTATTCAAAATACTTCACTCGTTAGCGCATGAACAGGTGTAAATCAATGCGTACGACGAGTTAGTAAAGTTACGCGAGTAAAATACAAACACAATTCTGTTGTGTGTACTTGTGACCTTCTTAATGAAAACAACTTAATTATTTCTTAGCGCAAGCTAAGACTAATATTTTAGATAGAAAAGTCTATTGTTCATTGTTCATTTACCTTTTCAGCTGGCTTGATTATAAAGGTTATCTTTCTCAAAACCAGTGGAAGTCCTTCTCTGTATCGCAACTGGAAGTTATCAAATAAAACTATTCCCTGCTGTGGCCAAACACGAGACGGCCGGCTATCAGGAATGACTCTTTCTGCCTTGAAATGAAGAAAGAAGTGAATTGAAAGATACATACGCATCATTTAGTATTTTAACCACAGAAGTGGCAAATTTGAATACTACCCCGCCTTACAATACCGAGAGTTAGAGAAGAATGGAACTGTGAAGGGATATGATAAGTTTTTCGAGGTTCTTCTCGTAAAAGTATAATACTCATTTTGCGCATCTTGAAACATCTTTGGTAGCGCAATGGTCTTTTGCAAAGCAATTTCCTGAGAACATAAGAACCGCCAACAAAATGTTTATAGACTTTAAATGGAACATTTGTCTTCTAAACAAATAGATTTGTTTCAAATTCGAGAATTGATTTTCAAACCTTAGGTGGTTTAGTTTGCAAAACTGTTTCGACGAAAAATTACGTTTGAATATGTCCAAAGTCGTTCGATGAGAAAAATCAGAAATACCGTCGCCCGGATACGTGAAGTCAATTAGTTACACCCCTGAGGAAACATTCAGCAAAATCTGCTCAATTTGGTAGCCTCGTGTAGTCGTCCTACGATAGGCGTAAAGATCCATTCACCGCTAATTACAAGATCTATTAAATTGTTTTAACACGTTCTTTTTCTTCTTCGTGCGTTTTAAGCGGTTAATGATTTTATTTTCACCCACCTCTGTCTGGGCATCAGAATACTCCTTCACCCTCTCAACTGATACTAAGTTGGTTTCCAGTTGACTTGACATTCTAATCATCCAGGCAAGTTTTTGAGTTATCTACAACACCGATTAGAAAAGAGGAAAAAGAAACATTTTAAAATACGTCAGCAAAGTCAGGTTATTCGAAATTATAGAGTCTGGAATCAGGCTATTCAGACGGAAAAAAGAAGAAAAATTGGGTAATTGAATTTGCAAAGCTTCTTACACACTTCTCTTTCCTCCCTCTACCGAGCTAACTTTGTTGACGTTATATTTTTACTGTCGGGATCAAACTTACTGATTTTAACTGTCAAGCATTTTACTGAAGCAGGTCCATACGAAGACACAAATGTTTGTCGATAAAATTGGATATTTATAAACACCTACGTGTACAAAGCGAGGGTCGAGTTTTTATTTCAAACATTGGGTCTTAAGGAAGTAGAGCCGTTTCGTTTGTTGTTTGTTTTACCTGAACCGCATAGGTTACAGAGAGTCCTACAAGACCTCCACTGATCTTTTCTCGGATGATTACTGCAAACAATGCTGCAAACAGGATCAGGCAATTGCCGATGAATTCCAAACGAAGAGATAACCATCTGTAAAAAAAAGGTGTTGTAGAAAAAGCTTTACTCTCTTACTCTCTTACTCTCTTTACTCTCTTTACTCTCTTTGGAATCTGGCCTGAGGAGCTTTAATCCTTAATCCTATAAAATATTTAAAAAATAATGATCCTTCTAATAGAACAAGCTGTATAATAAATGATGACATTGAAGACATTTCGTTCCCTTACAACAACTATCGGCGCAAATAGCTCCATAAAGTGTTCATCACAACTCATACCCAAAATCACATTAAAGATGAAAAAACGAAAAAAATAATCGTTATATTTCTGCATTAAAGTCAAAATTGGTTCAGAAAAGACAGATCATCAAAGTTTATGCAGCAAAATTCATCTCTTCACCTGTCAGCAGTAACAGCCAAATAGTGTGCTTCTTGGTTTTCATCTAATTTCCTATAATTATCCCGGATGAAGCGCTGCTGTTGTGAGAAAGCCCGTATGGTGCTGACACCGGTGATTGTTTCTAGGAAGTGACTGTATATCGGTGATCGGCTCACTGACTCGATTCTCCTCAGCTGTCTCGATGTAGCTACGTATACTCTCTAGTAGAATATTCAGTGAATTAATTAAATTAAACTGCGGGAATCAAGACGTGTAACATGCATACAGTGATAAAATCTGCGTTCCAGCTCGGAGAACAGTGATGAAAATATGCTATACTTTTAGCTCTTCAATCATCATACAAGTAAACAAGACGTGTTCAGTACTTCAATCGATTCGCACATTCTTAATGAACGTAGCGAGTGAAATAGGTCAATGTGACATTTCCTCTTGAGCGTGGTTAGGAAAACGTCAATGGGGGGGGGGGGGGAGAATTTTGTTATGTCCAGCAACATCAAAACAAGAGAAAAAAGAGAAAAAAAGATAATATTTGCTATGTAAAGACGAATTGAATCCCATCCTTCCCTATAAGGAAAGTGTACTGCGAGAAAAACTCCGAAATGTTCGACTTGCAGTAAACATCTCATTATCCACGATAAACTTCTCCGTTCCTCCTCTAGCTGATCTTACTTTTCTATTGTCGTTGACGTTTGTGTGCTGTACGTTTATTGAAATATCCTGCAATGTATTTTACCTTAAGTTTAAACGGAAACAAAAGTCTTTCTCTCACCTGTATGTAAAAATAAAGTGCTCCCAAAGGAGGAACAACAGTCAGGAAGAGTGGTGTGGCGTAACTAACAGCTACCAACATCCCAAGGACATCAAAAAACATCTGTAAGAACGACTTCAGAGATAATGGAATTGTCACATCAATGCAATAAATATCCTTCGACAACCGGTTCATAATCCGACCAATCGGTGTCGTATCAAAGAACATCATCGGTAACCGCAAGATGTTCACGATTAATTTACGATGGAGTATTCGAGAAGCTCTAATCGCCCCTATAAACAATGCCAAGGAGTACAAAAGGGTAAAGAGGGTCTGACCCGATCCGATGCTTCCATATATTAATAGATAAAAGTCCCTTTGATGGTTTGTGGTCACGTTTGCTGCGCTCCAGTGGGCTAACCATACTCCTGTAGCCACAGAACACGCTTCCATTACCACGAAAAAGAACAGAGAGAGGACAAACCAGTGTATGCCAGAGGACTTGATGTAAGAAAACAATAGGGAAAACGTTGCCTGTTTAGGGATATAAATAATACAGACAAGTGCTTAGAAAAAAACTCAAACAAACAAACAAAACCAAACAAAACAAAAAAACAGATCATTGCTACTGCTTTCCTATCACTTAGAAAAAAGCCCACCTTTTTGACACATGCCGAACAGAACCACTTCCAAGGGCATGGGGCGGGTTTTGAGCAATCATAGTGGGTCCAGAATTCGGAACATACGAGAAATCTCAGGGTACCGAAAATCGAAATTATGCTCGGATAAAGTTGATAAAATGCTCCTTACTGAGCAGAACCTTTTCAAAGCATCCATCTATCTCAAGTGTTGTAAACATTCCTCAAACGGAAATCTATCTAGAGGAAACACCTCTAGCTAAATGGAATTTTACAGTGACTGGAAAAATTGCTCAGATGAGAGACCTCCCCGGCGTTTTTGTTTAATAATAGCAAGAAATTGTCTTAACAACAACACTGACAACATCAACACTGTTAGGGAGGAGGACTAAAACCCATTTGTGACATCTAAGCTGAATTTGCATGAAAAATTATGGCAAATATGAAGAATTCTTTAAATTGCTACAAGAGTAAGATTTCACTCAACACATCTTGATTGCAGCCAAAGAAAATTATATTTAAGAAAGAAGATAATTACTCGAGAAAAATGAACTTTGTTAGAAAAATTGTATCAAAATATAAATTATTTATATTTCTGAATAACATTTTTCTCTTGAAAATAAGAAAATAAATAAAGAGCTAAGCGCTCAGTTAAAAATATTCATTACTTTAGACTGCAAAACTTACCCCTCCAGTCTTTGATATTTCCTCTGTTATCGTTTTTCCAGCATTACTATTATTACTCCCTTGATTATGCTCGTGAACTTTCAACGAAGGTAGTGTTTCTTTTCTTTTGAAAACATTATCAGTGCTTTCTTGAAGCGCTTCGTCGATTTCGTGCTCATCATGAACATCAGTTTCTGTTTAGTAATAGTACATTCAATTATTACCACAATATTATCGGTAAAGCGCATGACAAATTTTCACACGGTTTTGCATGACTACAACGAGTGCTGCGTTAGAAGCGTACAACAATTTACGAAGTAGAATTTTTATAGTAAAAAAAATTGTATATTGTATTTGATACAGACCACAGTTCTCCTCTGATCTGTAAGCTTGTAAGAAATCGGCAAAGGCACTTGAGTTTTCCAGAAGTTCAGTGTACGTGCCTTCCTAAAAAAAATCCAAGCAAAAGAAAATCAAAGAAAACCTTTATCAAAATAATCCAATTTAGATAATTTATACAGCCCGATGGAAATTTTACATACCTCTGAGACGAAACCGTCCTGAAGAACGATGATGTGGTCCACTTGAGGTAAAAAGTTGATGCCATGGGTAACAAAGATTCGAGTCTGGTGGGTAATGACACATGACAATAAAAATTTAAAGTTGCACTTTGGAAAGTTGGACCATAGCAAGAAAAGATAGACCTTGCTTATTGGTCATTCAAAATGGTATGAAAGTTCGTCACGTTTTTTAAATTTCCAAGAAAACGAGCCATCATTATAGATACCCTGGAAAGGATCGAGTCAAGGGACTGACTATAAAAGAATAACTCTCCCGTCGTTTTTGAGCTCATGTTGGTTTGCTTCCGGGGAAAAGGGTGAGATGTACCTCGCGTGTTTAGTGAGTGGTGTGGTAGAAAACGAATACAAACAGCATGGGATCTCCACGTGAGCAAAATTCGCGACACGAGATTGGTTACTCATAGATCGTTGTTCGGCGACGAAGACGTCGATTAAATAATTAGTTTAAATATTTGGCTAGAATTTTGCTATTGGCCGAATGTGTTTAGTGTTTCCTACAGTGCCACAGTTCAACTTCACCTATAATGAGTTCCAAATGGAAAATGAAATAATTTTCCGTTAGGGTTTTCTTTCTCAAATCACACAAGTTTTGGTTATTTTGTAGTTGTTGAAACGACGGCGAAGAAATGTCCAAACTTTAAAAACGCACGCGCTCAGCTATTTTTCCTCCAATCATAGATATTTTGTTCGGCCACGTCCTCGTTGTTGTCGCTGTCGTGGTTTGCTTAAGGTCCTTAACATCCTTGTGTCTACG
Organism: Pocillopora damicornis; assembly: GCF_964200805.1. Taxonomy (NCBI): domain Eukaryota; kingdom Metazoa; phylum Cnidaria; class Anthozoa; order Scleractinia; family Pocilloporidae; genus Pocillopora; species Pocillopora damicornis. The sequence continues at coordinate 17,172,811 of NC_142675.1, read as the reverse complement.
ACATTACAAAACATTGATCCCTGATGATCCCTGTCCCACCTCACCTTATCTTTAAGCATTCCATTAGGTCCAATGACATTCAGAAATAATTTTCGTCCAACATGAGTGTCCACAGCACTGAGCGGATCATCCAGTAAGTAGATATCAGCGTTGAAATAAACTGCGCGTGCTAGACTTACTCGTTGTTTTTGTCCACCACTGAGGTTGATGCCCTGTATAATTGAAAGGAGTTTTGTCCAAGGACGATAACAATAACTTAGAAATAACTTGAAGCATTTATCAGTGGCGTCATTATTCACATCTCTCGGTGTGTTATGGACGACTACAGTATCAAAAAGAAAACTAAACCACATATCTTCCCGGTCGTCAGCGAAGTGAAATGATGATAAAGAAAAACCGCTTTGATCAAGAAGTTGCTAAAAGCCCAAAGCCTATTCGTTCAATAGGACGCCAAAAAAGTCGAGCATGGCTTTTGAAATTACAAGGGATTTGAACCATAATAAAAATGATAAAAATGTTGTCCACCTTTAATCAAAATGATTAATATCCACGTCTAACTTGTCTCTTTAGTGAATAGCAAAGATCTTAACCAGTTGCACTCCCTTTTGTTTGGTGATAAAAAGGTAGAACAATCTTCCCAAAATTCCTTCTCACCCGTTCTCCTATTTCCGTGGAGTCACCCGCTGGAAGAATTTTCAAATCACTTCTCAAGGCGCATGAGTCAATAACCTGCTCATAACGAGTTGGATCCATGGCCTTATTAAACAGGATATTGTCTCGTATAGTGGCGTTCTGTATCCAGGCCTGCTGGGAAACATACGCCACAGATCCCTGTAGGAAAAAATATCGACCACTTTAATTTTCATCAAGCGACTTTTTATCGACGAGTCCACAAATCAGTCAAAAGGTAAATTCATCAATTACCACTCAGACAGTCGTGACAGTCAATGTTCTTTCCATCTGTACTCGCTACATCATATTTAACATTGCAAAGAACATAATGAAGGGATATCACAAGTGAGCTAAAAAGGAATTATTCATATTGTATATGCTATCTCAGATAGTTTGATTTAGGGGCCTTGAAATCAGCAAACCTAAAATTAACTATGGATTTTAAGATGGCTAAATTTGAAAGAGGTCATCACTCATTAGAGAAATAATACATTACGTACGTCAACATAAATGGTGCCATTCAACTTCTCTGTTTCACCAAGAAGAGAGGAAAGCAAAGTAGATTTTCCGCATCCAACCTGACCAACGACTGCAACCAGGGAGCCCTTTGGAATGTTTAGGTTGATACTGAAACAGTAAAATGCGACAGTAAAATATATGTTTTAACAAAAAATATATAGCACAATAAATTGCCCATGAGGGGATATATTTTGTCATTTAAATTTAGTGTTACTCGAAACGAATGCATATTATGATAAATGTGCAATATGCAGTTGAGCCCTTCAAGAATTATCGTTCGTATCCGGCAAATCATTTTCAATTAAATATTTAACTTATTAGCCCTTCGTTTGCGCTCAGTGGGAAATCCACACGATCTATTGCTAAGGAAACACTACAATATTCAGAGAACTTCCGACTTAGAGAGGGCCATGTATAAGCAATTTATACTACTACGGACGTCGTAAAAAATCAGACTTCAAGTGAAACAGACCGGTTTCCTGACTGACAGACAGACAGACAGACAGACAGACGGACAGACGGACGGACAGACAGACAGACAGACAGAAAGATGGACAGACAGACAGAAAGAAATCAAAACAAAACAAACAAAACAAAGAAGCATAACATAAGACCAGTTGACAGACGACATTTAAAGGCCAGCTCAAAGTACCTACACCATAAATTTTAGTTACCAACATTCTTTCAAATTTGTGGCAATTGAAAAACTCATTGTAACTCGTTTAAAATTTCTACGTCCTTACCCGGTTATTGCTCCTTTTCTTTTTTTGTGAGCCTCTTGATGTTTCTTGCCTTACTTAGGAATAAAACCTTTTCGGCTAATTACATTCTTGATTTAGCCTTTTTATCAATTCTCTCTTACCCATGAATTTTAGGTGCATCCTTTCTGTTCCATCCAAATACACCACTTTTGACGCCAATCATTTCCGAAGTAAGCTGTGTTGCTAAGGGAGAAAAATAAGAAGAGTCCGCATTTGCTCTTTTACTCGGTGCTTTACATGAAAGGTTAACCTCCTCTACTTCGGATTACAGTCAGTGAACATGGAAATCTTGTATGCATTAGGAATAATGAAAATGTTTTAAGTCCAAGAAAATTGTTTACTGGCGCGTATTCTTGGTATACGTCGATGCACTTAGGCTCACTGCGGTACTGGTAAATTGAGCCTTAATTCTAGTTCAAGATGGAAATGAAATAGACAAATGAAAAATAAATAACGCCGTAAACGTTCACACGTTTTCATACATTCTCTGCCTAAGAAAACACTGTACTCAAATGTGTACATGGTGGCTTAAAATTATCAGTCAGTATATTCGTCTCCCCAAATTACTGGGTGAGTCATCTGTGTGGCCTACTGGCTGACGCATCAATCACTGCAACGAGTGCTCAGTCTTTGCAAGTCACAGAAATACCCACTACATTACGTTGCTCTTACGTGACGTCCTTAGAACATTGTTTGGGTCCAGTTCTTCTAAATCCAAGAACTTTTCTATACGCTTGACCGAGACCCGTGCCTTACGAAAAAAAAAAAAAAAAAGCAAGGACGGAGGGAAAATGACATAAATCTACATTAAACAATGGTACAACTTTACAACAAATATAGCGGCAAAAACTATATACCTGTACGATTACACGTTACCTGGCGCCTTTAAAGCTTTGTGTGACCATTCAAACGTCTCAAATGAATCTTGCCGAAAACCCTAGCATAAGCGTGCGAACCTAACTTTCATTCATCCTTACTCAAGGAACAACGTGAGGAAGGCCAGAACAATAAAAAAAACTGGAGTAACTTGAAATTTCAAGCTTAAACCTTATATAGGAGCATTGACAACAACCTTCCAATTTTTTCGACTTACTTGTATGCAAGTTGCAATCACATCTGGAAAGAAACCAAGAGGAAAACGCAAAATTCCAAAGAGCGACAAGGCCACAAACGCTTTGGATGCGGTCAGACTGTTGCCTATGAGAACGTAAACAGCAAACGTTGTAACAGCAACCTGTTTGGAGGAAAGTCGATTGAGACTGTGTTATTGTCTTTTGCATGATTGTGTTACTACATAGATGAAAAAATTTCAGTGCGTTAATTTACAATCAAAAAGAGACTCGAGGGAAGAGCAAAAGCAAATGACTAGAAACATATCGAAGAGAACAGACAGTATAGGGATGGGATAAAAGATCGCTAGGCTCAGAATGATTCAAAATGAAATGAAATGGAGCGACAGAAAGGATACAAATGGTACGAAAGTAAATGTAAAAGTGAACGCAAAAAATTTACTGTACTGTCTTGTGAGGTGGATTTTCACTAAAGGAATGCTAGGCATTTTGCTACAGGTTAATGTACTGGGCAATAAGTGCTTTAATTGCTCTCATTTTGTGTTTCTTGTTCGCATTGTTAACGTAAAATTCACCATTGATGTCACGAACTTAGTTGTCACTGTGAACTTACCATGATAGGCAAACTGTTGTAAACGAAATTCAAGAAAACTTTCCAGATTTGAGACTTCAGAAGAAATGAGAGTTCCTTGCGTCGCTTGTTGTTAATTATTAACAAGAAAGATTCTTCCCACGCATAGAGCTTTAGAACCTGGAAAAGAAAAATTTAAATCAAATAAGGGTCCAAATGGCTTGTAACTTGGCTCTAAGTTGGAAAATGAAAGTAAACAGCACAAGGTTAACAACCAAACTGCTCAAGCTCAGCATGAATATTATCATCATTTCATTTTTGCCCGCCTTCTCCTGATTGATCAAATCACAAGTTCAGCTTCCTTTTCTACTCTGTACATGTCCTGTTCAATATACATTTACCTTGATTCCATTGAGAACTTCATTAATTATCTTTATCCGTCCATCCTTCTCCAACATTTGCTTCACCTGATCATAAAAGAGAAGTGTTTATTCATTGGAATTCCGATGAATAATGACAATACTTGAACACTGTCTTGTTAACAGGATGACCTAAAGGAGAAACTATCCAACAGCTCCGGGCAACCAAAATGACTATTTCCTTGTTTTCAGGAATCTCCGTTATTTGTTTCTGCACTAAAACTACACGGATATCGCAAAACTAAAACTAAAACTAGACTAACTACTCCACGCGTACAAACCAAGAAGTTGAATACCTGCAACTTGTTCACCATTCTGCCGATCAAGAAATTAATTGGAGTGAAAATCACCATCACACCTAAGCCAGCATAAATCGGCCAGCCCATGGTTTGATGAAGAAAATACAATGACACTCCGACTTGGAAGGGCCCAGACCATATCATGTTTAGATATGTCATCACATCCATCAGCCTTTGCGCGTCCACTGACATCAGGTTCACAATTTCTCCAGCGGTTGATTTCGACCGTGATTCGTTGCACAATACCAGAGCCTGATCAAATGATGTTAGTGGCAAGTTTAGTGTTAATAAGACGAGCAATAGAAAGATGTTGTGAGGTTTCACAAACACCTGCAAAGTTCATTGAAAACTGGTAAGCCTTGTTAGTTAACAAATAGAGAAGCCTTGACTGTGCTTTGTTCTGTAGTAAAGCACGCAGGAAGCGGCTAGAGCACGAAAGAATTGTCGAGGGTAACACGAGACGTAGACGAGTGTTTCTCCCCACCTCTTGAGTTCCGAAATTTCACTTGTGCTATATCTAAATTTATTACAATAATATTTATACATGGGGCTATTATCTGGGAATAATTGCTCTAAGACAGAGAAATATTGGAGAAAAATAACGCTGAAACTCGAGATAAGCTCATACATTTAGGTTGTTGGTGATTCAGTCGTTCATGGGTAGTTTATCAAGTAATTCAAACATGCATTTCTTACGTCTTTCTTTTTCCATTCTAACTCTGCATATACAAACAAAATAGCAGCCAAATGTACAAAAAAAACTAATTTTCGACTTAGCAGCTCACCTTTTCATATATAAGACCAGTAACAGCTGAACGAATTTTCATACCAAGTGTGACCATTATATGGAAATACTGTTGAAGGACGAGGGACTGCAATGTTGCTGACACAAACATGGACACAGCGTATACATAGCCCATCCACATTTTCTCAGTGGAGGACTTGTCTTCTATGTATTCAATAAGCATTCTAAAGAAAGAAACGAACACAAAATTGTTTCTTCCAACGCGATGAAATGGTACTCCTCTTACACCATAGATTGTCAGGCATAATCATGCGTGGGAAGTCTCTATTTCGAACAAATTACGAAGGGTAGATTTCGATCTAAATGTTAATGGCAGTGTTTTGCCACATCATGTGATCGACAAAACAGCGCGCCAATCTTCAAAAACATGGTAGCATTAAGTTAACCATTTTTTTATTTGTACAGGGCCCAGTAGTTTGAAGGCCTTTTAGCGCTAACCCAAGGTTAAATTTTAGTCCTGGTTCTTTATACCTTTGTTCAAAAGCATCTTTTGAGATAATTTTCTCTATTCTTTTTAGAGTACTTAATCATCAAATTGCAGACAAAAATAATTATCAAGAATTTTATTTAAGCTTTCAGATCTGAATTAAGATTTCACATTAACCCTGGGTTACCGTAACCAAGCTTTGAACAACCCGGCCAAGGACATTATCTCTGCTCTGGTAAAGTGATTATAACCTTAACCCTCTAACCCCAAAGGACGTGTGGCATTTAATTTCTCATTAGGGTATCACTGCTGAATCGAACATTAGAGTTTTGAGAATTCAGGAAATGATTGTAACTTTCCTTTGCAATGCCATAGGAAATGTAAACAGAACGTAAAAGTATTATTATTTTGTTTGTTTATTATATATATTTATGTACTAGAGTTAAAGGGTGAAAGCAACGAATAGCATCGTAATGGAATTTCAAACTATTCTACTTGTGAAACAAACATCAATCACTAGCAGGCTTTAGAATTGGCCCATGCAAAAGTTTATCTAAGTTTTTAGCAACTTATTTATGCTTACCTTAATAACTGAGGCTGTACAAACAAAAAGCAGTCGTGGAACAGTTTAAAGATAGCGGCTAGTAGAAACTTCCATCCGTACATCTTGACTAAAACCTTCAAAAGCGAAGGTTTTCTTTTGTTGCTCGGTGATTTTTTCTCTTTTTTATTCCTACCAAGTAACGAATCAGTTTCACTAGGCTCAAAGCCACAAGCATCTTCAACCAGAACTCCTTTCCTCCTGTAAAAATTTGTAAATGAATGAGATCTATATTAGGGTTTTTGTATCTAATGCACTAAACAAACTTGCTGACGGACCTACCTGTTGCATTTTTTTTGTTCGAGATTCCAAATAGATCTCACTTTAGGAACAATGTATGAAGCTCTGCTCTTCCTATTCAGTGCCCAGAGATCCTTGTCCTCCAGTGGTCTCTTGTATCCGGTAAAAATTATCCTAAGGAAAGAGAGTTAAAGATGGCTTCCAAGCAACTAGAATATTTCTTGGTCTCCCTCCGCCTTGCTGATGCTTACAACCTTAGTACAATAATTTTTTCCTCATGTTAGTTTGTTGAGTAGAGCCGAGGTGGCACCCTTCCACTGCTTCCCATGATGTTCCCATGATGTTCCCGTGATTCTAAATCTGTGGTTAGATACGTTGGTTATTTGCCTAAACCCGTAAAACACTAGGCAGCCAAGGTGAAAAAAAAAATAAAAAACCTACATGAGAATTGAGTATCTTCTAAAAAAACAACAGCAAGTGTACTTCGGGGCAGCCGGGATGCAAGTTTCAGGCAAATTCAGCATTCTGCCGCAAACGATGCAGATTGCTGCAACGATTGCTTCCAACAAGGACGGTGCCATAAAATTCGGTTTCCTTTCGATCATTTCGCCTGATGTCAGTTTATTGCAGAAAAATGTCTATGTTAGGGTTTTTACTACGCTTCCGTGCTAGATTTCCTCGACGGGTATATTACTTGAATCGTGACACCACAAATATCTCAGTATGTAAAGGTAAGTTAGTAATGTAGGTTACCAGTTCAACCACCAGAACGTGATTCTTGAAAAGCATGTTGCCTTATCTTCGGGACAAGAAATCTGAAACGAGAGAAGGAAAGCAGTTAAACAAGATCAAATATTTCTGCAGGAAATTCTGTGGTGACATAAGAGCCATAAATCCCCCTTTTTGCTACTCTTAGTACAATTTATACAAAACGTATATTTAAAACGCCAGCCAAATTTAGATAAATTTATGTGGTGTCTTGCAAGATTTAATGGTAAATCAGTTTTCATTGAAGCGTCGACAAACCAAAACCAAAGGAATCACAAATACCAATCCGAGCAAAGTGATTGTGTAATCTGATCGTCCGAGTGAGCGTAGTCCTGAGAAGGACTGCTGTCGGTAGTGGTGACCGACGTTTCGACAGCCTGAGCGGAGGTCATCATCAGAGTCCACTCCCATACTGCCCCCAGGTTCAAACCAGAGAACAGAACAAAAGTCTACATCGCTGTCAACCAATTCTCAAAGTAAAAAAACAAGCAACCTGCTTGAAGCGTGAGAACACGTGAGTGACCCAGTGGGGTTTGGTTTTAGTTTTGCATTTGATCGTTGAAATCTGCCCCCAAGTAAAGAATGATTCAATTAACTTCCTCACCCTCTTTCTTCTCTCGTTTGTTTGTTCTGGTTCCCAGTTGACACTGAAGTTGGTTTCATAATTCGAGCCAGACGATTTTTCAGTCATTCCGCCTATAGATGTGAAAGGAGGTATTAATTTAACGTAATCTAAACATTACTTAGTGATCAGTACATATAACATTGTAAGGGGTATCTCTATCTCTCGTACAGTATTTCAAGTTGAAATTCTCTTGAGTATGCTCAAATAAAGTTCGTTGCGCCCAGTTTAAAACTATCTGGTACCAAAATGGTTTAGTTTTGTTCCTGACTGCACAATTACTGTACACTGTTGAAATGCTGAAATAAAAGTATTCCTTAAAAAGACAGAGGAGAATGTTGATGTCACAATATTGGAATCCTTTAAAAGGTATTTTGTTATAAAATTGAGATGGAAATTTTCAGAGTGCCATTTCAAATCCAAAACGTGCCCCAAACTACTCTTCCACTGATCTCCAGGTCAAATACGATTTATGACTTCTTCTCTGTTCGCCACTGAGCAGCTAGCTTTCCCTACTTACTTACTTACTTACTTACTTACTTGATTTATTTGTTTAAGCAGGTTGAATTTTTTGGCAACTGTTAAGCTGATGTGGACCTGCTGTTTTCCCACCCAACCCACCCCAGGGGAGGACATCCATCACACAGTAATCTCGTGCGTGGGAAATTAACGTCTCCTACCCCAAACCCTGCAGGAGACGGGACCTCCGGCTTAACGTCTTATCCGAGAAGACGAAGCAAGGTGAGTGAAGCGGCTTGCTTAAGGCCACAACGTAGTGCCGCGGCCAGGACTCGAACCCGGGCCGTCCGACCCAGAGTCCAGCGCTCAGACCACTGGACCACTCACAAGAACAGAGTACACGAAAACATTAACTTCTCCTAAAAACCCTTTCCTTAAGACTGCCCTTTTCCATAGGTGAAATTTTGTACAACCCAAGCTTACTTAAAAGCCCTTTCATGTTGATCTGTGAAGACTGTCTATCGACGATCCTGCGACTGTTGTGTCACGCCTCGAAACGTCACGTAAGGCGTTATGTCACGGGTCAATCGTATTGTTTACGTTAAGTTCCTATAACACGACGATGTGGATGATACAACATTGACGGCAAAGCGTGAAACTTGAATTATGTACTACTGCATCAAACTTCAATAAATCGGGAAAATCATTTTTCAGCGAAAAATACCGCCATATTGTCTTAAAGTGGTCTTAAAAATGGCTCTCTTCTCGACGGTAAGAAACTTCCACATGCTTGAGGTGGATAGTAAATTTTCTCCCGCGATTTTTTCCAATGTTTTTCTTTATGCGGCTTAAGCTTTTGCTACCAATGAATATGATTTTATTTGGACAGATGAAGAGAACTGTTGGAAGCGAATTTACAACACACAATTACATCATTCGACCGCTTTCTTACGTAGCTCAAGTAGACCGTACCTCGCATTCGTGATCAACATCTCAACACCAGGTTCCAGGCTTACCTGTCACAGATATCTTCTCCGAATAGTCCTGTCTGAAATCGGAATAATTCAAGAGAACATCCCGTTCTCGGTTATCGTGACGAAGAACCAGGCATTATGTTTTGTCAGCACTAGTGAATATTCAATCGAAGCCAGCGCCTAAGTATTGTCCACCACAAAGCCGAACTCAGTGCCATGCCGCAGGACGCTGGTTTGTCTCTTTCACTTTGTTATCATTTATATGAATCATGACTTTCGTTTTCCAAAACGTCTGAAAGAACAACTCAATGCTAGTCGTCAGTTCTGTTACCGATGTTTTGCGACCGACATGTTGTTTAATGCATGTGCCACCGAAAGCCGCGGCGGGTTCCCATAATCCCAAGGGTCTAAACGCGTTTGTCACGCTATTACTGCGCATTCAAGCAGGGATTAAGATAATTTTGTTAAAATTGCTCTGTCACACAGAATACGAACTAAAGCAAGACTCTGTAATATGCTCAAGTAAATTATCACCCTGCTTAGGACCCAAGATTAATTCCTTTTTTACGGTTGTTTTTTATGTGTGAAACAAAAATTTCAAATACTAGAAAATCTAGTAAATAGATCCCAGAGGTCTAAACTGACTTAGCAGTGAAATTCTGGCGAATTGACCAAAATATAGGAAGCCATCAAAAATAGCTCATTATTTGTGTCAAATAAACCTACCCATACTGCATATAGTTATATGAAAATCAAAATAAGAGAAAATCAGGGAACATTTTGCGGTGAATACACAGTAGTTCAAATCTCTCTTAGCGTGATAACTTGAAACTCTAATCTGGAGATAGCCTAACGTGTGCGATGATACGATGATTGGTAATTGATAGAAAGTATTGAGGTGAAGTTCCTGTTTGATGATTTGGTCAGCACCCACTTGGTTTCAGTGACAAAAATCTCGAAACTAAAGCCGCTTACCTTGAGTGTTGAAAGAAGCATTCTCGAGTAAGGTTGTTATTGACACAGATCTAGAGTAAGGGTTATATTTGCTTGTCTTATCTTAAGCATAATACGGGTGACTACAACGAAAGTACTGATATAGTTCCGTTTCCTGAAAGGTTCAGGAAAATGTGTCGATGAGGTGTTAAATAATCTAAGCGAAATGTCACACCTCTTGATGGTTCTATACAACAATGTAGATAATTGGCTTCCAGAGTCTGCTCAGACCTTCCTGGCCAATCAATTCATACCTTTACTTTTATTTCACTTAATTACGTTCAGAGTCAGCAGGTAGAGCAAAGCCTGTGCATTAATTGGAAGTGATGAACTCATATTGATCGCTGAAAATTCTTTAGCAAAAATATCCTTTTAAATGTAACCGCGTGAACTAATATAATTAACGTATAAGTGGTGAATGTAGATAGTACAAAAGACTTCAGGTCAATGTCACAACGAGTTGGTGAAATGATTGTTCGTATTTTCTAAAGAACATACGTAGAGAAATTACACGTGTAATACATGTCAACCAATATTTAAGACTTCACGAAATAATAACGTGGGAAAAATACGTAAGCAGCGGTGCATATGTGGTAAAATTTTACTTCGTGCTAAATTATTAGGAGCATTCGTCTCACGATATAAAGATTTTTACTGGCAATAAAGCTTTTAATACTTTTTTACTTTCAATTTTTAATCGCATTCTCTCATCCGTTAGGAGCTAAAGGTAAATTTAGATCTTACCCTCGTTTACATCTTGACAGAAAAGCAGTGACAGTATACCACAATTCCGAGTTGGCAACTCTAAGAACTACCTCGTGTTGATCAGGTCTTTCTCTATCACAATCAAGTGTCAGACCTTTCCTGCTATGATGGTTGAACGAAACTTGTTTTTTTCGATATCTGCTCCCAGAGTGAGACCAGTTGTAACTGTCAGCAGGTGCCAGCAAGTAGAATTGAACAAAAAAAATTGGTCCGATTTTCCCGATTTTTTTTTTGTGCGTTTCTGACGCGATTTGAGGCTTATCATGCAAAATTGCATCATCGCGTATTATGTTAAAGGTCTTTTACTTTATGGTATTTGGCAGAAAAAAAGAAATAGAAAGAAGAAAAAACAAATTTTCGAAGCAAAATAATTAAATCGAAGTATGTCACCGTAAGGTGTCGAACAAGCGACCTCAACTTTCGCGCCAACTTTCTAGTGACTCGCGTGGTTCGTGAGGTATTACTTGAAAAGGTCTTACTTAGTTGATTTATATGTCCGTTAACATTGAGCTTTACTAGCCATATGCCAGAGTTGATTTTTGACAATCGAAAAGTTTGTCAATTATCAACTCCTAGGTGTAACTAAAAGTGATCTTACTTCGTTACTGACAAACCCGTTGACATGGAGTTTCACAAACTATATGCCAGAGTAGATAATTGACACAAAAAACAACAAACCAGTCATTCTTGGTCAGTAAAGCTCAGAGAGTAAGGGAATGAGAGAAACGTACTTGTGCCTAGTCCTTAATAAGTACAGGAAGCAGCTCATAACCAGTGCTTGTTATTTTATTATTTTTCTAGCTACATCCACGACAGTGCAAATTGAATCTGAATAAATACTTTGGAAATAGAGGCTATAATATATTCCAGAACAAAGCTAACCAATAAACAAATCACGAGTCAACTGCAGGTTAAAAAACTATCTATGTGATCTAGCTTTCATTGACCCCCTCAGAGAATTATCAACCCGTTGAGAGATTTTAACCGTATGCATCAAAATGTGAAAGCTTTTGGAACATATAGAGAAAACATTGTAAAGAGAGAGTTGGTTATGAACTACGAGAAAGAAGAACGTTATCTTTTCTTTTCAAAAATAAGAGTAGGAATTTGGAATAAATATGGATGGTCTTTGCACAATATTTCAGGAGTGGAGATAACCTCGAGACCTTTTACTGATGACTGGTCAACGGGTGTTCTCTATCAGAACAGCAAAAGAAACTTTAAACATAAAATTATGCATAAGCGGACGCTCTTTTTTTGAATCAAGTACAAAATGGCTTAAGCTTCCTTAAAAACGATTAGCAGAAGATCTGAAGCTTGCAGAATCTCTTAGCTTGCAACGTGCAGAAAAACTATTACGGTAAAAAATGCATCGAGGCTAGCTATAACAAGCTTAACTTAAAGGCTAACTGATCATACCTCGCAGTACATTTTGTAGCCTTTAAGTTCCCTTGTGGCAGCGTTTGCCCAAATCTAGATTGCAATGTTACATGTTTAAAAACGAACTAAAAAACCAAAAGCGAGGCTTTAAGGCGAGGAGCAAAATGCTTACGAAAAATCTCTTGGGCGAACTTCGAAAGGTTGGGCTTCTCTATGGTTCCCCTTGTTACTTGAGGCTTGCTTTGAAACCGATCCTGTCGCCTATCACATTTACTGCAACTAACTACTCATAAAAAGGCTTATAATAAGAAAATTAAGCTAATCCAGCGTCTTGTGCCATGGAATAAAATATCCCCCTCTGGGTCAAGAGGTTCTCAGGACTGTCGAACTCCACCACGAAACCTTTGTCCAGAACCATGATCCTAGAAAGAAAGAGACGAGCACTAATTAGGGGTCCTACCTTTATCTACTGCAGAAAACGCGAAACCTTTACTAAGAGGCAGGACACATAAGAGGATCTTCATGTATGATGGCAGGCGACAACTAAGTAAAAACCAATGGAATGGAATTCTCTTCCTGTTTACCTATGAGTATTACAAACCTGGTATAGTCCATAATGGTGTTGAGCCTATGAGCAATGGTGAACACTGTGCGGTCAGCGAACTCACGCCTAATCGTTTGCTGAATGAGTTCATCAGTTTCCAAGTCCACCGCAGCCGTGGCTTCGTCCAAGACCAGAACCTTACTTTTACGAAGTAGCGCACGCGCTAAACACACCAACTGCCGCTGACCAACACTGTCAAAAGCATCAAAAGGTAAAGTTGCAGATTATAATTTAGTGACATCAAAGGACCAAAGCTGAGAGCCTCAACACAAACTTGAACGAAACATGTTGACCTACATCTCCTTCGCTAAACCCGCATTTACACCACCAAGCGTCCCTTGGCAAGTGTACTTGTTATGCAAAATTTTTCGCCGTATACATTAACAATAAAAAATTGTCGACCACATTTATCAAAGCATGGTGCGCGAGTGACCCCTTCATTATTAGAGGCGTCTCTCAACCCACGAAAAACTGCGTCCTTGAGTAAAGCGAGCCGGCGAGAGGTCTCTTAGTGGTCTGGCACTAATAATCATTCGTACCAGACCCCTGGCAAACTCTTCCCCGACTCGTCTCAAATCTCCTCACGGGTGGGAAAACGCGCATCCTACGCCAATAATGATGATCTGCTCGCAGACTAGTCAAGGCAACCAGATAATAAAATTTTACACTACTTGTGTCTATTTGTTCGAAAAGTAAGAAAAAGCAGAATTTTTTTCCTCCATCTGCTTTCCCTCAAGAAACCTGATCAAGGTTATGTTAGAGTAAACTAATCTTTGTTATACCTTAGGTTACTTCCTTCTTCACTGACAGGATAAAGAAGCCCTTCCTCCAAGCCTGAGACGAAGTTCTTCAAATGGCTCAATTCGAGGATTTTCCAGAGTTCTTCATCCGTGCGGCTGTCAAATGGATCCAGGTTTAGACGAAGAGTCCCGGAAAACAACACAGGATCCTTGGCACGAAACGAAAGAAGTCAGTGCCACTGTTGATAATTCTTAGTAATGCAGATACACAAATATAAATTTTAAACTGGAATCTTGAATCTTTCTTGTTCCCCTCAGTACTCTTGAGGGCTGCTTTTGGCCAGTAGGAGAGAATCATAGAGCATGTGGTTTTTGCAGTTAAATAGAATTAAAGAGGTAGAGTTAAATGAGAGATAAATAGATCTCATATTTTTGAATTTTTTTTTTGCAGTTAATATGTGAAAGTGACCAAATACCGGCTGTAAAACTCAGCTCTCATGCTGTCCCAAAAATACGAACGGAATGACTTTAAATTAAAACTTCGGATTCGTCATGTTGTAGGTTAGGACAAGAGCACCATAAATATTGATCATTTCAAGCTCTCTTCAATTTTCAATTCTTCAGATGGGCTTCATTACCTGGGGAATGATGGTGAGTCGTGACCGCAGATCCTGCAGTCCAATCTTGGAGATATCAACTCCATCGATAAGAATCCGTCCACCAGCTCTCTCGAGAATACGAAACAATGCTAAGGTAAGAGTTGACTTTCCAGCTCCAGTGCGACCCACGATACCAATCTAAAAGAGGTTCATTGATAAAAGGAGCAAGTTTCTTAAGAAACTGTGGTGCTGCGTCGGTGGAGGGAGGGGGGGAGGGGGGGAGGAAGGAGGGTATTGCAGGATTAATTGATTTTATCAACTCAGTTAATAATGCAAATCGGCCACCGTAAAGAGTTTCTAAAGCTGCGGTTTTGAGCATGAGCCCTTTGTCGAAGCGAATAGAGGAAATGTGGGTGGTGTGTGTTGGAGCTACGCTATTAGTGGGACCATAGTAACGTGGAAAAAAAATAATAAATTAGTACCATGGAAACGTTCGTTGTTACAGCAGTGATTAAGATTGCCGATTTGAAAGATAAAAGTAATTCTAAAGTTAAGTAGCTTCATGAAATGCCAAGATGTACGGGGAGACCACAGAATGGCCAGTTTAAATCATCAACCAAGTTGATAAAACCAAGTTATCCAAAAAGGAATTCACCAACGGTGCGTTAAAGAAAAACTTTGCTTATTCTTCTTCAACCCTAAGGGTGATTAGCAATTAATTTCTCCTTATCTTATCACCCCTTATTCAAACATTCAGGTCACAACAAAACAAGAAATGATCACCAACTTGAGAAGCTTTTGATTGCTAAACATATTCTCTTTGTCAGCACCTTCGGAAACGTATAAAGAACAGTGTGGAGAATATGCATACTGGTGATGGATTGGAAAGGGTTAAGTAAAGAATACGGAGACTTAATTACCTTTTCTCCCGGTTGAATATCGCAGTTGATCTGTTTCAATACCAGAGGTAATCCTTCTCTGTATTTTAAGTCAAAGTCCTCAATGACAATGTTTCCAGCATCAGGCCAGTTATCTGGGGGCCGGTTGTCTGGGATAATCCACTCAGCCTGCAATAAATGCTCACAGATGTCAAGTTTACATAAACATGCTTCCCTGTAACATACTTATAAGTAACCATGACGTGTGAGAGAACAAGGAACCCACATTTCTTTTCTAAGCAAACATCAGAAGAGGAAAGGAAAGGAAAAACAAAAAAACTCTCAACTTGGAAGGCATGAAATGTTTATTTTTGATTTAATTGGGGTTTATCTCTTTATATGCTAGAGTTGTACGAAGATTAGTGTTACTGACGACGCAGGTTTGTTATCCTCACTTTTCTTCATCAGATCATTAAAACAATTCAGAAATATAGGAGCAAATTTTCACAAAACAGGCGTTGCACAAGAAGAACGGTTCACATCATTATGAAGATTTCATCATGTTATCTCAACTTATCATTATTTGTTTTACCATACCTCAGTTGGTGCTTCTGAATATTCCTTGACCCGCTCAACAGACACAATATTAGTTTCAAGCTCACTGCTCATTCGCACCATCCAGTTCAGGGTGTTAGTAATCTTAAATAACAAACCCGCAAAATTAGTTCAAGTAAACCCCTAAGAGTGGTCTGTTTTTTACGTATCTTAACTTATTATCACAAAAACGTAATTCAGTGTAACCGCACACTGGTTCACTGGCACCTCTCCCCCCCCGCCCGCCCAACCCTCCCCCCTAAAAAAAAAACAGAACAAGAAAGAAATTATAAAATGAAACCAAAACAAAACAAAATTAAAACGCAAAAGGAAAAAAACAAAACAAAACCAAAACATTAATAAAAAAATAAAACAAAATCAAAACACAAACGAGAAATAAAACAAAATCGAACCACAAATGAAAAACAAAACAAAAACAGAAAGAAACAAAACAAACAAGATGACAAAAAAAAAGCAAAAGAAACAAAACCCGGCCTCCTTTAGCCTCCTCTTACGTCTCTTCGACGAGAAAAACTAAGGCAAAATCGCCGTACCTCACGTTAAAATTCTCCATCAATATTCTGACCCAGTATTTGTTCTCAACTATGCTTGTTTCTCGATCGTATTCGACTTTATGATGATTCCCAGTAACACTGTGGCGTTTCAAAAGAAGACGCCAAAAATAAAGACAGGAAGAAAGAAAAAAAAAACAAACCTGCAAAGCATAGGTGATGGACAATCCCACAAGGCCACTTTCGATCGAGTCACGACTAATAACAGCAAACAGCCCGGCAAAGAGGATGATCAGATTGCCGAGAAACTCCAGACGCAGGGCAAGCCACCTGAATGAACATACAGTATTACTTTGAGTTGATGATGTAAATTGGACACCATAAAGAGTTCCTACGACTGACGTTTCGAGCGTTAGCCCTTTGTCAGAGCGTAGAACGAAGGGTTAACGCTCGAAATATGAGCTTTAGAAACCCCTCGTTCATGAATGGATATATTGTCGAGTGGGAAAAAAAAACGTAAGATCTCGTACGGGGAATAGAGAATTTACCTATTGGCTGTAGTTCCCGGATAGTAAGCCACATGATTTTCGTCAACTCTATGGTAGTTTTCCCGGATTAAGCGCTGTTGTTGGGCAAATGCTCGGATGGTGCTAGCTCCGTTGATCGACTCAAAGAAGTTATTGAAGATTGGTGATCGAGTCACGGACTCGATTCTCTTAAGCTGTCGTGAAGTGGCCACATATATTCTCTGTAAAGTAAAAGGATAACATATATCAAAAAAGGTTGTATAGAAATGTGTATCCCAAATTATTTGACATGATATCGATCAAATTCTAGAGGCCCGAGTTGAAAATGGTTATAGTCAAGACCAATACTGCTTGCATTAAATATTTGGATTATACACTCAGCTCGGCTATGGATTGAAAACCAAAGCTATAGATATAATTACAAAAGTGGCTGATTTCCACTACAGCGTGAAAAGTCTTTTCGAATTCCTAGTCTAAAGATGGTAAGATGAAAACTCTCTTAAAATTGCTAAGCGTAATTTTAAGGTGACGGTATTAACCTTGGACAGCAAAGTTTAACTTCTGAAATATTCATATCTATATACGTGTCACCAAACATATTAATCAGTATTACACATGTTAGCACGAAAAAAAAAAGTTAATTTGAGACTCTGATTCCTGAGAGCCTCACCTGAATTCAATTAAAAAGTGTTTGTTAATATGTCTACCTTATTTAATACCAAAGTGAGGTCTGCAATCATACCCTTTTGTCTCGGAAGTTCATAAATAGCCTTTACGAAGGAGCTCCTCTAGGCTTCCCCAAAAGGTTATTTCTGTTATATTAGTACGACGAAAAGTTCTCCTGTTTTCATATTTTCCCCAAAGAAATATGGGACACTCTTAACTCTTGCAACAATCCATATATCAGTTATTGTGACTAGGTAATTTAAGTCATTGTAATTTCGTTACTTTGGCCTTTTTTTTCGTTATTATTTGTTTATGGCATTTAAGATTTGTGATATCAAATTAGAGACGTAGACAAATTTTCCACTGAGAAATGAAAGTTTACTTCGCTCTGTGATTGGTCCAGAAAACGCGCACCATTCATCTCAACCAGTCAAATGCAAAACTAAAAATTAACCATATTTTCGTTTTTTTGATCGGCATGTGTGATTACCTTAGTTTTGGTTTTTACAACACTCAATTGAAAAGCGCTACGCAAGTAGGGTTAATTCATTCTTTCAACTAAAAACTTTTTACCTGAATGAAAAAGTAGACAAAACCAAGGGGCAGGATTACGACCAGAAAAATTGGAGTCGCGAAGCTAATGGCAGCGATGGTTCCCAGAACGCCACAGAACGTTCGCAAGAACATAATCAGAGTCATGGGAACCTTATCATCGATTGTGCTGATATCCTTAGAGAAGCGGTTCACGATCCTCCCCAGAGGAGTGGTCTCAAAAAATGACATGGGGGAGTGCAAGACATTCTCAAGAAGAGTATGATGCAGATTGCGTGACGCAATTTTCGATCCAACAGCCAGGCACAAGGATGAAATGAGTGTGCTGGCAGCTTGTAAAAAGCCAAGACCGCCATAAACTCCCAGGTACATGTCACGCTCTTTGTCTGAAGTGACATTGCTTGAACTCCAGCGGGCGAGCCAAATTCCAGAAGAAACTGAACTAGCTTCTGCTAGGACTACAAACAATAGTATGCTGAATGCCAAGTAGACTTTGACTGACTTTGCGTAGGCCCAGAACACTGCAAATTTGACCTGCAATCATGAAAGATTTATAACTTATTCTAATACCTCATAATATAGCTTGTTCGCTGGGTAAAGAAAGCTGCAGATCGAGAGAAGTAAAAGTAGCTTTCTAAGACAGAAACTATTTCTATAGTTCGACCATCTACGTTTGTACGTTCGCTTTTGGTTTTTGTTATTTTTTCAACTGTTTTCCTTTGTTTCAGCCACGTTTTGCTTGTTGTTTCTCTAAGAGTGGGGAGGACGAAACAGTTCTATCACCTCCTCTTTTTTGGCGTTTTCTACATGGCATCTGTTTTTTGGGTCAATCCTTCGCGGTGTAAACGGATAACATGTCACCTTCATTGTAAACATTGTAAATTCTTCGGGAAACTCAGTTGTTTGGAAATCAGAGACTTCTTTTTTTAATTGCGCATCGTGCGTTTCTGTCGTAGATCACGGTTAATAAAAACAAAAAAGCTAATAATAATTTGAAACGTACCCGTCCAGTTGCGGATTTCTCTTCTTCGATAATCCTGTCTTCTACGTCCTCATCGGGTCTCGTGAATGTACAATCCAAATCGGCCGTGTCAACCGTGACAACAGACACGCTATCCGCTCGCTTCCTCCGGAAAACTGGGCCTTCCATTTGACTGTCCATTCGCTCCAGTCGACTATCCTGCCTCTCTAAACGACTATCTGAGCGTTGAAACCTGACATCTATCTCATCTACACCTTCTGCTTCTTCTTTTATCGTGGGTTCCGTTCTGGGTTGTGTCTCTGCCACTATAGGGAGTTATAAAGAATTCTACAGGCAACCACATAATCAATTTTCAAGCAGTTTCTCGTGGATGGCTTCTGTATGATACTACTCGTCACGTCAGGATTTAAAAATAAGATTTAGGATTTAAGCTCTTGACCTCCAAAAGCTGCTTTCCGACTTAACTGACAATGAAAGTGCCTCGTTACTCCATGAAAAAGTCGTTGCACCCATACCCAGAAAGATATCCTAAAAGATATCCTGAAAGGTCGTTGCACCCATACCCTTAAGATATCGACCACTACCTACCATCCTCCTCCACATTCTGTTCCGCGGCGAATGTCTTGAGAAACTCAGAAAAGGCTCCCTCGTTTGCAAGAAGTTCTGAATACGTTCCAACCTGATCAAAAGAGAATCTGTCTGAATCGGTAGAGAACACTTGATATGCGAAATTTTCTGCACTGGGCCTGTATTGCTTTCCATGGGACACCATAGCCTTAGAAGTAATTTGGCTTTGACGTCACCGTACGTCCGAGCGTCAGTCTTTCCGTACGTACGAGAAGCATCAAGCCAAAAAAATTTGGCTGTAACGTCACCGTACCTCCAAACGTAGGTACGACTTCAAGTGTTACAAAGTGTATCAAAAATCTTACATTCGTACACAACTTGAATAAACAAAAGGTTAGATAATTAGGTTTTATTTTACGTTCCTTCTCGATTGAGATGACATTTCGAAGCTTCATAAGGAAAGAAAAACATGCCAACAACAAACTTCGAAATCTATAGCACACTTTTAATTCAAACTTCGGTCTACCGTCAAGTTGCCACATGAAATTTTAAAATTGAAGTCTGCTTTAAAGCCTAAGAAAACGTAGCTCAGATATTCGCCAGATGACGTTTTGAAACTTCATACAAAAAGAAAAACACCTTAACAACAAACTTCGTAATTCATAGTGCGTCTTCAATTCAAACTTCAGTCTTTACCGTTAAGTTGCTACATTAAACAATAAAATTGAAGTCTACTTTAAAGCTTAAGAAAAGGTACCTCAGATATTCTTCCATCTTGCAAAACAATGATCTGATCCACTTGAGGAAGGAAGCCAACTCCATGGGTAACAAAGACGCGAGTCTGAGGAAAGCAAAATTTTATCTTACTTTTACATTCAGAGTCGATATTTGGAAAAGCTCTAGCAGTTAAAATTTTTAGAAATGCTCTCGAACTGTACCTTCTTTCTGAGTTTTCCCCTTGGTCCGATAACTTTATCAAATATGTGTTTTCCAACATGTGAGTCCACAGCACTGAGTGGATCGTCCAACAAGTAAACATCAGCATCAAAGTACACAGAACGCGCAAGACTTATACGTTGTTTTTGCCCTCCACTCAGATTTATACCCTAGAAAAAATAGAGCGTGAATTTCCGAAAGTAATGAAACTCCACGATTTTCAGTGGCAAAAGTGTTCTCTCATGTAGAGCGTGTAACAAGTGGGTCTGGTGCAGATTCTGTGACTTGAACAAGCAATTCACCGTTTCTAAGTCTGGCTCCGTTTTGCCTAAATGGTAGATGAAGCTAACCAACGGAAAAATTGCCATTCAGCGGATGAGTGCCAACAAAACTTAGGAGATCTGTCGAGTGGATAGCGCTGTCCATCTTTCGAACAAGCAAGACCTGGTTACTTTCGGCATAAGGCGTGATAAATTTTGCGGCAAGTCGGTTCATGCATTGTATTACGCTATATTCTCGGACCTTTAGTCCATTAGCCCGCGCGGCCCTCGTCACTTAATTCCATAAAGTTGGGCAAAACAGTCAGCACAACTGCAAAACATAAAAGACTGCTGTAGGCAAGCAATGTACCTTTTCCCCAATCTCTGTCATGTCTCCCCCGGGTAAAATATCCAGGTCGGTCCTCAAAGCACAAGTGCTGATGGTCTTGCAATAGCGTTTAGGATCAAAACTTCGTCCAAAAAGGATATTGTCCCTCAGTGTTGCATTTTGTATCCAGGCCTGCTGGGGAACATATGCCACAGAGCCCTGAAAACAAATAAGCACAGCATTAAACTCTTATTAATTCTTGTGTTGTCATAATGAACAGGTAGTTTAGCGATGAGTCAGTGAGCTCTCATACTAAGCACGCACAACGCTGGTTGCTCTTTTCCTTCTGACCGTGTTCAACTTTTAAGCCACATTTCCCATACTTGGCAAGCGCATCGCTGGTTGCTCTTTTTCTTTCGACTAACGTCACGTTTTAAGACACGTATTTGCTTTACCACTGCCCATCGATTTTTGCATGAGAAAAATGGAGGTTTTTCACGCATTCGCCCGGAATGCTGAAATAGGATCAGTGCACCGAGTTGAAAAAGAACACAACATACACGAAATCAACAACAATGACAACGGCAACCAAAAAAATACAAACAAACAAACAGTCCTAAACAAATTAAAAGCAAACAAAACAAAACAAATTTTAAAAAAAACAAACAAATAAAAAAATCCAAGATTGGAAATACTCACTTTTACATACACTTTTCCGGATAACTTTTCTGTCTCACCAAGAAGAGCGGAGAGCAAGGTAGTTTTACCACATCCCACGTGACCAACAACAGCCACGAGTGAACCACTGGGAATATTGATATTGATGCTAGGTAGGAGGAGTAAAGAAAGTTAAGGAGTCAAATGTAACTACATATATATGGAAATATTTTTCACAGTTTATTGGCTGGGAAGTAATACTGTTAGTTCAGCATCTCGCCGAGAACGGTTTTGCTTAAAATACTTTTGGAGATGCTCGTATTTCAGACCTTCGTGCTGCAGCTGCGCAGCAAAAACTGATAACTATGCAATGAATGGTGTCACTTTTCACCCACACAGTATCTGTCTTCATTTTGTTTACTTACTTTGATAAGAAAGGAGTTTCCTCTTTATCCCAACCGAAACTGCCTTCTTCGACATGAATCGCTTGTGAACTGACTATAACGCAGAGACAAAGGAAAAGGTTGTATTTGGTGAAAATTTATTTTAAGCCCTGTGTGGAAAAGCTCAGAGAGAGAGAGGTGACTCCTAAAGATAAATTATTAGAAAAACAAGCAATTGAAACAAAACAACACAAAGCAAAGCAAAGCAAAAAATAAAACAACAACAAACAACAACAAAAAACAAATCAAAACAACAACAACAACTATTGAGAAAAGTTTTAAAAGATACGGATAATCTATATGTTAAGATGGAGGCGTCGTTTTAGGAAGCCGTGGTACAAATGCCTTTCTTTGTTCACATAGAAAGTTGTGATTTTGATCCCAGATAAGAATACACTCAAACCAAATAAAACGCAGGAGAGAAAAGTCCTAATTGCGATCAAAGTCGACTCACTATGCTCAGGCATTGTCTTTTCTACGTTGGTTGTATCCAGCTCTTCTAGATTTAGAAAGTGTGTTAGCCTGTCAACAGACACCTTTCCCTACGAAGAACAAGAGATATTAATCATTAAATCAAAAACGTTAAAAAACACTTGTAAGGAAAAAAAGTCGCGAATGCAACAAGGGAACTCTTCTATAAAACAAAGCATATGTTATAAGAGCCTGCAAGCGTGGGAGCACTTCAACGAGCGAGCTTTTAACTAGTATTTTTTCGTGAAACTTTTGGTTGTCGACTTGTCAATGTATACTTAATTGATGTATGCTTACCTAAATTATTGCTCTCATATTGGGGCTTTTCAAGTCCAATGAGAATGCATAAATAAATGAATGAATGAATAAATAAACAAATGAACGAATAAACGGGCAGAGAGACGGACGGACAGACGGCGGACGGACGAACGAACGAAAAATTATTAAACATAGGGCTTGAAAATCTCAACTGGCAGGAGGCAGACCAGTTAGCAATATAGAAAGCGCAGCCAAGTAGCAGGGTGGAGGACTTAACCCTTTAACTCCCGTGAGTGATCAAGACAGAATTTCTCCTTACAATATCAATGCAATATCAACCAGATAAGTGATGAGAATAAAGACAAATATCAATTAGGGGATTATAAGTTGATCCAATACTAAATTCTAAAAACTAACATCACAAGAACTGTATGGCAGCCAATAAAGGAGAATTAATGATGAGATCTTGGGAGTTAAATGGTTAAAACCCGCAACCACCATATTACAAGTCCCGCGCCTTTACCACTCGGCCGCACTGCTCCTGTAAACCTGGATGTTTAAAGCAGAGGAAGATCGAGGGAGGAAGATAGTTGAGCAGATCGACGAAAGTCTTTCCAAGTCCCTTTGGAAGACCACAAATCAAACATTAAGGCTCAGTGAACGATCGCGAACTCATCACATTGGCCCGCCTTCTCTGATAAAACACTCACATCATACCTATTGATGGCGTCACTGAATTGGGAACTTGGCGATTTTTATTGAGTCATATCGGACACTTACTCACCTGTATCGTGCTGATAATGACATTCGGGAACATTGTAATGGGATATCTTAGGATATTGAATAGTGACAGAGCAACAAATGCCTTGTTGGCTGTCAACTCGTTTCCCGTTAGGACATAGATGGCGAATGTCGCAAGAGCAACCTGGAGTAGAAGTAGAGGGTATTAATTAGTTTGCATTTTTGTTCAACAAATAAACACATTTTCTCGTAAAGCAAAAACGCACATTGAGATACTCCATCTTAGGACACTCCTTAAGAGAAGTGTTCAGTCTCCGAAGTCAACCGTTTTTCACGCGAGCACCAACAGGCAGCAGAAAAGTTTTGTTTAAAACGCCAACTACAACAATTTGGTCGCCGAAAAATCCAACATTCTCGAAGCAAAATACAAAAACGTAAAGTTCTCTTTTTTCGTTTCTTTGCTGATAAGATATCCCTCGATAATCACTTCCACCGACAACACTTCCTTTCAGGACTACTCACACCACCTACCATTGTTTATTACGAGCTACTGTTTTAAATATTAAGGAATTGAAACCATTTTCCTTTCAGACATTTATCAAAAAACTTATATGTATGTAACTAACCATGAATGGAGCACATGTGAAGGTGAAAGCAAACGTTGCATTCAAGTAAGCAGCATTCTTTAGTTGTTTCAACTCCTTCTTACGAATGTCGAAAACTTTGCTCATGAACGATTTTTCCCAGGCATACAACTTTAGAACCTAAAAAGGGAAAAGGAAAATTAAGCCTTCACTCAGTCTTGCCTCCCCAGTTGTTAGCGTCAAGAGAGGACTACAGTCTTAAACATGCATGCCACGTGAGTGAGATCAATCAGTAGGGTGTGCGGTCAATCTTTTTTGCGGGGCAAATAGATTACCATGCCGGAATTATAGAATTTCATGTCCCTTTGCCCCATGGGTAAAGTTTCAGACAAGCTACCTTCCAATGCAAGCAAAACGACAAGTTGGAGTTTACATTACAGCCGGAATAGATAAAAGTGGAGGGGGTGGGGCAAAGATTTAGTCAAGGTACAGCGGGTAACCACGAAAACCCTGTGAATGGTATCCACTGACCAAGGCGACGTCATGTCCAATCGGTGTGAAGGGATGCGATAGGGAAGAAGCTGATTAGCGAGCGCGAATAATGTGACGCAAAATGAGAGTAAAAAAAAAAGAAGTTCAACAATCCTTGCGAGCTTTGGCGACTTCCCCCGATACATGAAAAATAGAAACTGTTTGGCCTAACTTTTTCACGACATGGATAATATTCTAATGACAAAATTGAAGTAATGAACTCTACCTTGACTCCAGCTATGATTTCATTAATGATCTTGATACGCGAGTCTTTGGCTTCCATTTGCTTTACCTACGAAAAATCACAGTACTTCACGTAATGAAGGCGTGATTAAAGGGGGTCTCTCACTTTTTACGGGGAGAAGTTCGAAAGGAAATTAAGAAACAAAGAGAAGAAGGAGAGTACAAATAACGCACGAAGAGCAACGAACCAATTGTTAACTCGGCGAAATGCGAGCCAACAACGCGCGCACATGACGCGTTCTGTCCACTTGCACAGGCATGACGTGTTAACTGTCCCTTTAACTGTCTTATTACACTGTCCTGTTACAAGCATGACACATACACTGCCCTATTACTGCTTAAACCGGGCTAGTGATAACCATAGTTATAGTTAACAGAACTTCATGTCGTCCAATTCGGTCAGTAATCATACGTCGAGTGATTAACAAAATTGAACGACCGCGAAGCGACTAGGACTCCACTCAGTCCTATTACCATTATTAATCCGCAAGATCGAGTAGCAGTGCAAAATTACGAAGATTTTCAGAGAAAATATAGTCCCTAAGACTTCTCTCCTACCAGCTGCCATCCGCTCAAATGGTTCTATCGGTAAACATCAGATCATAATTTTTAACGAAAATAATTTATTCGACCTGCGAATGTAAGAATCAAGGTCAAACCTCTACAAGACAACAAATTAAAAGGCAAATAAAATATTCAAACCTGAAGTTTTCGGGCGATCTTGGTCACAACGAGATTAAACGGCACTAACAGGATCAACACTCCTACACCCGCCAGAGTGGAAGGGCCCATCACGTCAAACAAAAAATACATCGCTATCACAATCACAAGAGGTGACGACCACAGAACATTCAAATAAGTTACTAGGTCCATCAGGCGCTGGGCATCAACCGACATCAGATTTACCATCTCACCAGCAGTAGACTCCATTCGTGCCTTGCTGTTCAGTGCTAGTGCCTTTTAAAAAAAAGTGACAGCGTTTCATGAATAATTATGCACGCGTTAACATTAACGGGTTGAACGTAGCCTTACTAATCTTTGTTAAATCTTGGGTGATTTTTAAAACTTTTGGTCAGCTTGCATCGACATACCGGTGCTAATTACGTATATAAAAAAATAAAAACAAACAAAACAAAAAAAACAAGCAAAACATAACAAAAATGAACAGGGGAATAACAAGAAACACTTTTCAGCGCTCCAAATTACGATCGCTTCGGTTGCCATGGCAGACGGTTTGATGATTTATTTCGCCAAATTGCTACTTTAAGAAAAGACGAGCTTGAAGTTTTGCTTTTGATTTGCTCAGTCCAAATGCTAAGTCAGTATACCCTTTCAATAGTCTTTAACTTTGTTTTGTTTTCAATTTTGTTTTGCTTTTTTTACATTTTGTTTGTTTGTTTGTTTGCTACAGTTCATCTCGTTTTGTTCCTCTAATTTTTTTTATTGCATTTTTTAGATACATCCTGGAATCTCATTGCTTGAATGGACGCACATTACTCAAAGTCGCAGGGAGACCTTCACTTTGTTTGTTTGTTTGTTAGCCTCTATCTCGTTTCGTTCCCTTTTTTTTTTTTCATTTCATTCTTTTTAGCTTTTCTTCAATGCCTAGAAACATCCACTTACCCCTCATACCAACCCCTGCACAGTGCGAGTCGCATGAGAAAAGAGCTCTCGCCTTTGCACTACCCTTGCTATCCCATACTTTACAAAAAATATATTTTTGCTTAAACAGTTCTCGTTGAACAAGGAGTACGCCCCGAAAAAAACCAGGCGGCGAAACATTCAGGCTGACATAAAGAACTGAGGCCACAACTGGACCAACCACACTCGAAAAGTAAACCCAGAAAAGGACGAGCTATAGGACGACCTATGTGGAAGCTAAGCTTATAAACAAGCAAGTTGACTGGTTCTTTAAACATATTTACCTTTGCGTACACCATTCCTATGATTGCAGTTCGTATCCTCATACCGAGGACAAAAACAATTTGCCAATACTGATGGATGATAAGAGACATGACAGCTGACACAAGGAACATGGAAAAAGCATAAATGTAACCCTTCCACTTTTCATTGCTAGGAATGGTTTTATCTGCCACATAAGAGACCAATAAGCTGAAAAGCAAAATAAAACCCCATTAACAGTCACCTTTCTGGTTCTTATTTAATATGATAAGCTGAATTATACACGCTTCATGATTGATTCCTACTAATGTTCTATAGGAGGACAGACGCATTGACACAGAAACTTTTTTTTCATAAAAAAAAACAAAACAAAAAGATTCTAGGTTGCAGTGGGTCTCTACTATAATAGATCACAGGAGACGTGAAAATAGGTAAGAAAATTAGTGACACACTCGGCTGCGCCTCGTATGCAACTATTTTGTTTTTACTACATATTGACATCATCTAGGATCTATTACTTAACAGACGCTTTGTTAAGTAGACAATGCAGAAAGCTATTGGTAAAATGAGAGCAGAAAGTTGTAAAAAATTAAAGAAATGCTCTGGATTCATCCACTAATGTTGGCGAGGGCCGACAGTTTGTTGACTGTTCACCGACTTGATCAACAGTTGGCCAATAGTAGCTGTTAGTTGGCCAACAGTTGATTAGCACAGAACTTTTCATCAAAACTGGAAATTGTCAGGGAGAGCAGGTGGTTGAGAAAATGTCAGTGCAAGGGGATGCAACAACAACAGCAACAGCAATGTCAAAAGAAACAAACACACAACAAAACAAACATAAAAATTCCCTCCAAACGCCACTTAGCTCATTCCCATGTCCTACCAAGCATTCTCTTAGAGAGATAGTTTTCAGTAAGCTCATGTCACTCAGCCAGTGGGAAATAACACATAGAGAATATATTTAACCAAAAGGTGTAAATCAGCCAACTGTGAGCATGGCTAAAAGTAAACATGAGCAAAAATGATGTAAGTTTCCATAGAAATTATGGTGCTGTGTTGGTGGGGAGGATAATTTAGAGGATAGTTTGGTTTTATCAACCCAGTTTAAATTTAAATGTGCAACAGTACAGGGTTTCTAAGGCTAGTGTTAGCCCTTTGTCATTCACTTTTATGATGAATTTTGGGCTATATAAGTATTAAATTTATTATTTATTACTTTGACAAAGGCCTTAATGGCTGGAAAGGTCTGCCTTAAAAACTCCCTACTGTGGCTAATTTATATTTCAACTCAGCTGATAAAACCAAATTATCCCACATGCAAATATAGATTATACTTATAATTTTCACATATCTACATTACACTGCTAGATTATACTCACTTTACAAGCTGTGGTTGAATGAACTGAATAACATCATAGATAAGTTTGAGAATCATTCCAATCAGAAACTGAGGTCCAAATTGATAAACCATGGCTCTGATTAATGAAGGTCTCTTTTTGTCAGTTTTCTTATCCTTTGACTGCTCCTCGTCATTCTTAGGAACAAACTCAACTTTAGTTTCATCATTTTCCTCTTTCAACTTAGCCTTCTCCTGCTCCTGCTGTTCTTCTAATGGACATCTTTTCCCACTGAAAAGTTTCATGTATACATTGTTCTGTCACAAAAAGTATTTCCAACATGCTACATGGTCTTCATAGGTTAATAAATGTCTTAGAGGTATGATTATAATTTATATTTGACAAAATCAAAATTGAAAACAACAAAATTCAATAAAAGCTTTGGTCTGATACATTTCTATATGGGCAGTGAGTGAAATGAAAGTGTCGAATATTTGTTGCTGAATCTAATAATAACTCATGTTAATTAGTATATATCACACATGTGAATAGCATCTTTTACATGCCCTGGTTGGCTAGTTTGGAGGCCATCAGCAAGTACTATTCATGTCCAAGCAGCAGATAAGACAAATTTGTGTGTCAAGAGTTTAATCTCTGACAATTTTGGTATATTTTCAAAAACAAATTGTTGTCTTTGGTTTTGAATAGTATATACTAAATAAATTATTCAACTCAGTGGACGTGGTGGATATTTACATCGCTGCTTTGCGGCTTGGTAAATATCCACCACCATTCACCTCCACTTCAGTGGATCATTCTTATTATCAAATTTTCAACTTCAAATGGTGCGCTTCTAGTGTCCTGTTGGTTTGCTCAACTCTAGTTATCAGCTCATGTTCCGAGTCACCTTATATGGAAATGCGTTGTGCTAACTGTTGCCAAGCTGAACACTTTTTAAACAATTATCGACTCATTGACCATTGACCATGTCATTGGCCATTTACCATGTCATATTCATCCTACACTCATGGAATAATTGTTAAATATGTTCAGCAAGGATTCAGCTACATGTACATACATTGCACATCGCTTCTCTTCCTTGGCCCACTTCTCCATAAACTTAGGCACAATGTTCACAGACTTGTTCCTTTTGCTTAATGCCCATAAATCATCATTGACCAGAGGCCTCTTAAACCCTTGATAGATCAACCTGGAAGAAATTAAGATGGATTAAACTCTCAGGAATCAAAATTGCATGATGATGGAATTTCAATGTCCACCGCTTCACAATACATCACTCACTGTATCACCACATTTTTATTAACAAGAGTGATCGACCTCCATTTTCATACACAATATTATATCAGAGTTGCAACAGTCTCCTTGGGAACATTTGGTGTTTTAATTATTCTCTTTGTCCTCTACCCTTTTCTGATGTTTTTCTCAGCAAAATTGAGAGATCTTGAGAGTAAATGACAAGCTGACTCCCTCCCTTTAGGCAAAGTCTGGCACATGATTAAAAAAATTATTTAAAAAAAATTGTTTTAAAAAATTGATATTAGTGTGCCCTGCTGGAATCTGGGAGATTGCTCCTCCTTCTGCAAGGCATGCTAACATCAATTTTTCTTCAGTTACTTTTGCTTGACACATGTAACAGATTATAGGAAAAAGCATCTTGAGTGGGGTGCAGGAGATAGCAGGAGCCTACTGAAAGATTGCTGAAGTGGATATTTTAGTTCTCTTACTACTCACTAATTTCAATTCTGATATTAGATGTCTTTGATATTATTTTTTTTTTGTCCTTTTTCATTATAATACATGAAGTCAGTTCTCCCAAGAAATAGACTGAATTACAATTTTTTTCTGTCTATTGCATTCAGTTTTGACAATCAATAATGTGCATGATTATTCTTGGATAAGCTTGTAAGGTACATTATATATAGATAAAAGTACATACAATGATTTCTTACAAAACAAAATTACTGTAAGATTGATAAACATTTAATTCAATTTGTGTTATAAATTAAAGCAAAAATATGACATAATTCCTTCCAAATGATTTGAATAGAGCAAATTTCATACCACATGCTGCAGTTTACACATCTTACCATGCATATAGTTAAAACTGACTTTCAGGTCAAAATCATTTCAACGTATCTAATAAAAACTTTTCTAAATTTTTCTTAGATTTAACTTTTCTATGATACTTAGGTAGTGGCAAAAATAAGTAATTACAGTACTGCCTCATTAAGGCCATAAGCAAGAATGTTCATAAACTCTACCCTCTGATCAACATATCCAATGCAAATGATCAGAACAATCAAATCATCACTTTCATAATATTATGTAAGACTCACCCATTGAGCCACCAAAATGTAAGTTTTGAAAAGATGTTTGCATTTTTCTGTGGACAAACATCCTAAGAGGAGAGAAAAAAATCATCATATTAGTACTGGTGGTAATCAAATATTAGTAAGGTGCATTTGATCCAGCTAAGGATTGGGTATTTTTGTTTCAGCAAAACAAACTCTTGTGTATAATTAACCCCACGCATATCAAATGATGGTGTGACTCACTGTCCTGATTTGTAGTTGTTGCTCACTTCCTTTGATTTAATGAAATGAATGAAGTGAGTCAACCTGCAGGACTTCACTTATCTAGAGCATGAAATAGCTAGTCCATTTACAGTTGTGTGCTCGGTTGCCAAGCCTTTGAACAGGAGTGAGGCTAAGGTTGACCTTGTTATGGTACAAACCTTGCTACTTTTCAAATATAACTTACTTTGCTATCTAGATACTGGTTTCTATCACATCAAGGTCACTCAGCCTCACTCAAAATCAAAGAATTGGCAACTTTATACACAACTGTAAAGTGGCCTATTGAGGCCCGATGAATGTCAGTCAGTTCTAGATAGCATCAAAAAGCTGAAATAATCTGGTTTTGGATTGATACCCACCAGATCATATAAAACCAACAGAATTGAAAAACAACATGAATAGTATGCATTCTCCTAAGTATACCTCGAACTCAACTATTTTGCACACTTTCAAAAAGAAGATCAGGAATTAATGATTATGGTTCATCTTCAGCTGTATTTAAGATAGAAATACCTACCCTGTTTGTAACATCTTTGTCAACAGGAGCAGCTGGAAAAAACTTCAAATCAACTTCTGGATTGATCAAGTCTGCAGTTAGTTCAACATTGTGGCTGAGCTCTTCTTCCCTAAAACATGTATAACATTCTTAGCAAATGAAGTTATGGTAAAAAAAACATTGTGGTTGTTCTTATCAATAGAGACCTTAAGCATCTGGAAAGCAATGCCAAGGAAGATGTTGATTAAAAAACTCTATATTTAGTCTGAATTTCACAAATGGCTAGATATGTCTACCATCTCTAACAGCCTCACACTTCAACTTCAGTACACAGGTGTAAGTCCCTAAAATTGTGACCTACACTTTATCATTCAGGTCTTTTGTTACATAAATGCAAAAATGCAACAGTGTAGTAACTGAAGAATATTCTCCTGATCTAAGGAAGAACTCAGGCATGCCATCAAAATTTATTCAGAAAATTTGGGCAAAGGCCAGAGAATTCTTCTACCTTGGATGCCTCATAAACAACCTTTTCCCATAAAAGTTAAGAACAATATTTGAAATGTTCCTATAAGAGAACAGCCCTTCTACACAAGAAAACTAGGGTGCCCCACAACACCAGAACCTATCCCATTCTTTATTGCCTTGCAGCTATGTAGGGTATGGGGGCATGCTGTAAATAAGACATGCATTCATTTATTCTGAATGTGTTTGGAGAGTCCATTTTACTGATCTATGGTAAACATGTGAGCACATGCAATAGTCAATAAAACCATTGATTGGTGCAACAGGTGGCTTTACACATGCAGAATTCCCACTTTTGAGAAGTGTTTGAGGCTTGTACAAGGGAACAAGGGGTAAACTAGATCTTGAAAAATAATTCATATTATAGATATTTAACTAAAGCAGCAGTTTGCTATTTCAAATCAACAGTTTCAATCAGGAATCTTTCATTCGCAAACAAAAAATCATTTCAGTGTGAGAGTGCAAGACTGAATTTGTTCAATCATACTAAGTGCATGAGACTTGAGAGTTCAGCTAAAAAGTAACTGTAAATATTAATTCAACCTACTCTTCATGGGTTAAATCATCCTTCAGAGGCACAACACAAGTGCTTGGAATGTAACCTTTTTCTTCATTGTCAACACGTCGTACATACAGCCACCAACCCACATTCCTTCCAAGAACTTCAAATTTCTCCTTTCGCTTGACTGACAGCTGTACTGAGACATCAGGAGCAGTATCCACTGCCTCTTGTGCATTAAGGTCATCATCCTGATTGGGATCATGTGCAGTCACTGCTATAACAAGAAGATCCTTTTTTGTCCCTTTGTCCATTGTTACATTCAGCTCAGTCCGCGCATTCACTATAACATCAGCACTGTCAATATAGAGGTCAATATGACAATATGAGTGGAAATGTCAAACGACAAAAAAGAAACACCAAAACCCAAAGAAATAAATATTTAAGACATAGGCAATCACTTAAAAAAGAATTATGAAGTCATACATGAGGAGAAGATGATGACATGATTTAAATTCTCATAAAGTCAAAGTCAGTTAAATCTAGAAAGATACTCTAAAAGACTGCACAAACTAAAAAGAGCTAACACAGGTGTGGCTGGAAGCCAACCTAAAACAAAAAGATGTATTTTTACATTGTACTCCCTGTAGCAAGGCCTGTGATTGCAGGCTAAATTTGGATTTTTCCCTTAGGAGAAGTTGTTATCATAAGGTGCGAAAACACCCTTAGTAAATAAGAGAATTCAGTCACAGCGTAATTAACAAGCTTTGTGTATTCCACACCTTATATAACGTCGTTTTGAGAATTTTAAAGAAGGGAAATCTGCATATCATGCCTTTAAATGAAATATACATATATATGCGACAAGATGGCGGTTGAGTGCAAATGGGACTTCTGCCTAAGGTGTGTGTAAGTAAAAGAGGTCGGAATCTGTGAATGAAACTCGTATAGGCCTGGAAATGTTTACTTCTTTGAAAGCAGCTGTGAACCATTGCAGAATTATAAACGGCCACGAAAATAGTTTCAAGCTTCTACCTACGCGTTGTTGTATCACTGGTGCATCTAGTACATCAAAATCAAACCAAAAGAAAAAAGAAAAAAAGAAAAAAACAGGAAGAAAAACTAAACATAACAGTCGTGACTCGACAAAAATCCGGCTCGGTCGAAATTAACTAGGGCTCTCGCTCTTCACTTGTGATACAATTTAACTCGACTTAAATCAATGAGTCCAATCTCATGTTCAGTTATAGAACTATCATGTGGTCTACAGCGAACGCGGTTGCAAAGTGAAATTCCAAGGTGTTAAATCGATGAGTCACGCTGTTAGCTACTCGACGGTTAGAAGGTCATGCAAATCAACTTTTCCTACGGTAGTATTTTTTCCACTTCCACTGATTATCATAGTATGGTTCTATCTTGCCTAAACAACATTCACTATCACTGTGCAATCGGCGGCAAGGAAATGATTTGCAAAGAGATCTGACGAACGAAAAATCGATGCGTGCACGAGAACATCATCAGATCTAAGCAGGGAGCTTCCAAATCCGCTACCTAGTATGTTTACTTTGAAGCTCGCCTTATTTTATTTAATTTGGGGTGAGTGCGATGGTTCACACATAATCATCAAAGTGGTCAAGAAATACTCTCACGCTGGCACTCAAAGTTGCCACCTGCTTCATGATTTTATTGAAAGTGGATAAATGCACACCAAGCGAATGATTTCAATTTCACTAGAGCGAGTGTAAATGTGCAAACAAGCCTCTCCCTCTAGCCCTCAAGTAGACAATTTTCTAACACCTTAAATATCGTAAAATTAAGTGCATTGCAGATTGTAGCGGTGTACTAACCTAATCTCTCCTTGCTGTTCAGTCTCTAGCTCTGCAAACCCAAAACACTGATCAACGGCGACGTTTAAGAGGTCGGGCGAAGGAGTGTGTTGTTTTGACCGCGACCTTTTGAACGAGAGATAACAATGTGAAGACTGGGTTCTAGAATTTGGCGGGAATATGCTTACTAAGTGAGCGAGGGGGAGGGGAGGATGGGGCAAAAATTGCATATACTAGTACATTGATCAGTTACAAAACAAATTTAAAGGGTTATTTAAGAGACAGAAATTAAGTTTTAATTTTGAACGCTTTTTAGAACAAAACAAGCAGACAAAAACAAATAAAGCACATGCATTACACAACACAAAATTAACCTTGCCACCCCGACCCTAAGTCACACTTTATTCCTTTTCCAAATCATGTTTTTTTGAAATAATTTTATTTTATCCGGAGGTCGTTAAACAACGGTAAATTTTTTTATCTTTTAATCACGACGGAAAGAAAGTTTGTGATAAATTGTCGTATTCTCCTACCTCTAGCCGTTTAGTGACCAAAACTTTAACCGTTAGCAGGAGCCATTATGGGCTCCTGCCGATGGCTGTAAGAGCCATTTTCCTATTGAGACCCTCCTGGTCAGATCAGTTTTTATTCGAGATTTACAGTCTCAGAGAATTTTGCTCTTAAATACAAAGAAAAACGGAAATATTTGCGACATCTTCACATCTTATTCAAGTGCGTGTTAATAATAATCAAATTAAGAAACTAGGTCATTCGAGTTTGATGCTTCATTAAACTCAAAGGGTTTGGTATTGCATGAAAGTCATGGGTAACCCCTCATTCCTGCGTTTCAAACCACATGCACGTGGCGAAATCAACCTCTCTTTGACCAGTTCGATGATTACCCTTGCTAGGAGTAATTAACGAGTTTGAGAAATACCATCATTATCATCATTCCAGGCCAGGATGGGGCATGAAGCCTTGATCTTTGTTACACATTTAAGAGAGCTGCGAGGAGCCAAAAAAAAATATTGCAAAACTAGGAAAAAAATTATCGTAGGAAACAAACCATTCAAGTTTTTTGTTTACTCCAATGAACTGGCATTGCTCAAGTGAAGCAAAAGTCCAGCAGGAAAATCATAAATACAAAAAGACAAATATCTGAATTATTCAATGCTTTAATCACTTTTAGATATATTAACTTTTGTAATTCTTCGTTAATTTTATGCAAACTAATAAATCATAGAAACTATAAATACAAAGGAAGTCTCCAACAGTTACATATTCGCATTTTCATTGTATACTGTCACTCCGTCTAATACTCCTGACTTTGACTGGAGTTACTCGATTTTGAGCCGCCAGACTTGGACGCAGTTTTCTTAGGAAGCAGCACAGCCTGGATATTAGGCAGCACTCCACTATCAGCGAAGGTCACGTTGCTCAAAAGTTGGTTTAGTTCTTCATCGTTTCGTACCGCGAGCAGCAAATGGCGTGGGATGATACGGGATTTCTTGTTGTCGCGGGCGGCATTACCCGCAAGTTCCAACACTTCTGCAGTAAGATATTCCAAAACGGCTGCAAGGTAAACCGGCGCTCCTGCTCCAATCCGTTCTGCATAATTTCCTAAACAAAAATTGACAAACCACTGGGTAAAATTTCCGCGCAGCCCCATACCATTGTAAAACAATCTGTTTTCCCGATGGCAATGTATTGTTTTTGTCATTGTTTTCTCTATCCAAGAACTGAATGCATAATGTGGTATGGGGCTGTGCGGAAATTTTACCAACCACCGAAAACACCGGATCTATCAAATTACATGACTAGGGAAAGCACTACGCTTGATAATTTTTTTCGTTCGAGAGAAAAAAATAATAAAAAAAAGGATGTCGGCGAGTATTAGGAAATTGTTATAATTCAAGTTACAGATACAGTGTCTCACACTGTAAAAGAAATCTCAAACAGTTATCATTTCCTCGTAATGTATATTATCTTCACAAACCTTTACGAAGGAACCGATGAATTCTTCCCACAGGGAACTGCAAACCAGCTCGAGCAGACCTTGTTTTGCTTGTACTTTTTCCTGCTTTTGCTCCTTTACCTCGTCCGGACATCTTGCACGAGGGCTCTAGAAAGTTGAAGATAGTGTATGCAAATTCATCATGATGCGCGTTCTTATATAGCTGTCACGCGCACACGTGCAATCATCGCATGACAGCACTCGATTGACTCAATATGGTAAATGCAGGTCTTATGAGACACGGGACGTGGGACATTGAAATCATCCCAGACTTCCACAACTACTCATTGATTAGGTGAAAGTCAAATTGTTTTCATTTTCCGTTGAGGTGCAATGATTTTCATTCTATTGAGGAGAGGGGAACAGGGGGCGGCTGGGCGGGAGAGGATCTATATGACGGCGGTGAGCGAGAGCAGAAAAGAAAATCCTTTGTTGTATATTTTTTCTCATCGTCCAGTCAAAAACACCTTGGCCAGCAAAGTTTTTTGACTTCATTTAACGCCCACCGAGGCTTAAAAGACAATTTTATGCGCGAGAAAACGTAATTTTGTACTCAGCAGGTAAAATAATATGTTACTAATTATATAAAAGCGCAAATGAAGAATGGAATGAGGAATCGCAGCATGAAAATAAAGATTTACGAAAAAGTAAAGTTGGCTTAAATCTCCTTAAAGTAGGTTATCTAACTTTACGCCATGAATTAAATCGCCTTAAAGCTGTATAAAGGTTACATTTACGTAAAGGTAATGTAAAGTAGGCGTAAAGGAATTTGACTAACTTAACGCCATGGATCAAATTTTCTTATAGGTAAGTAAAGGTTGCATATACGCTGCCTTGTGGAAAGGGTATGTAAAGTTAGCATAAAGGAAGTCGAACAAGTTTACGCTGCAGCGTAAAGTTGCATTAAAGTTGTGCTTTAAGCCGTGAAGCAGAATAAGAAGTAAACCTGTCTGAGCTATTTGAACAGATTTATGTTTAATTTTCGAACGAGCCAGTAAATTTGAAAGATTCGTAATTTTTTTTACGCAAATGACGGCTTATTTGCATTTATTTCTACTGAAAATTCCTTAAATATATAATACTGTAGGTACGGTACACTTCATCCACGCCAACATTTTGAAAACAGCAATCACTATACTGAAAGCGTGTTGGAAATTAAGAAGTTATTTTTGATGAATCGTTGGTTTTGTTGTTCCACATTTCCTCTTCCTGCTCCTATTTTTTAATTACTTTATCCTATCACCTTCACGTCAAAGGAGTTACTGGAAATGTTTTTCGTTTGGGAGTTTTTTTTTGGGGGGGGGGGGGAAAGGATGGGGAGTGGGGTAGGGTGGGGTGAGAGTGATATATTCCAGGTGTTTTTCAACCCCAAACCTTAATGGCAAACTCAATCACGTTTGCATGAGGAATGCAATCTATGGATCGATACAAATAAAGCCTAATAGGAAAACTGTTTGTAATTATTACATCCCCTGCCAACAATAAAAATCTTGACCCATGTTTTCCATTTTGTTTAAAATTCATCTTTTTAATTTGCTCTAATCCTTGACAGAGATAAGTACAAAAAGTGTTTTTTAAATTTTAAACAAAACTTATTTTCAAGCACAAACTATAAATTATAGTTGAAATGATTAACAATAGTGAAAATATAGATATCCTCATGCATTCATTGTCACATAATTGGACAATAAAGCTGAATTTGCCTAGCGATTAAAAGAGTCACCAAATCCATACTTAATGATTAAAAACACTATGACTCCTAAGTGCTTCAAAAATGCCAAAACAGTGCTTGCTCCCTCCACTGTTTTCTGTGACAAAAAATTAATACCAGTGGAACTGAGAAGAGATACATGGACTACATATATATGCTCAGTATTTTCCTACTTAATAAAACAATCTTGGAACTGGGCTTACAATTAATTTTTTGCATCCATCCATTGTTACTGAACAGGAAGCATACCTTTGTGTAATTTGCTGCACAGGCATAAAGAGAGCTGGTCCACAGGGATCATAGTCATCAAGCTTCCAGACCTGGATAGGTTTGCCAAAGTTCTCTTGATCTTCATCAAATTTAAGCCACCATATGACAGAAAGCAATCTCCATGCAGGTGTTGTGAATCAAACTTAGATGTTACTTTTTTTTTCTTTTCACACATCTGGGAGTTAAAAGAGTGGTTACCATAGTTATTGAGTCACATTCATTTTTCATATAATTGGATCATATTCTGCCATTAGCTCTAAAGTAGAGGGAGGAGACCTTTTAAAAAAATGATTACCAAATTTTTTTATCGCAGCCTTAACCCTTTTATCCTAACGTAAGATTTCAATATTCTCCACACCGTTCTCTTTACATTTTTTAGTGGTACTGACAAGGAGAATTTGGTTGACAATCAAGAGCACCTTTAATTGGCGATCATCTCCTGTATTCAGGGTCGGCCAGGGTTTTTGGGTATTCGGTATTCAGGGGTGTTTTAAATCGGGTATACGGTATATTGCAGCTTAAATATGGGTATTCAGTATATCACTTTCTTTGAATTTCAGGTATAAAGTATTCAAAGCTTCGATTATTTTTGGGTATATTTGGAGGAATTTGGGGTATTTTGGGGTATTTTGTCGATTTTTTTTCGGGTATATTGGTATTCCACTACCCCCCCAGGCCGACCCTGTGTATTCTCACGAACTTTATATTTGATTCAAGGATGATACCGTAAGGAGAAATTAGAAGTCAGTCACTTTTAGGTGTTATATGCGAGGAGAGTATCGATCAAATCTATATCCAGAAATTGGCCAGAGCGTGCATTAAGATTATAAGAAGCATTCAAATCAGTTAAAAACGTGGTCATATAATAAATGCGAGGACGACAGGAAACCGATAATTTGAGGTTAGGTTGTTGACAGAAAGATCGAGGAAGGAGGGATAAAGATCGTCTGTCAACAATTGAAAGGGTGATTCACTTATGCTCAAGAACCGCATGACCAACTCTAAAAGACCAAAACGTTATAGAGACCCAATTAATGATAAAATAAGCGAACACAAGAAATAATGCTATTCTTTCATAACAGGAGCCCATCACTCTAGTGTTTATTCATGTATCTTCTGGCAACATCTAGTTTAGTTCGCATGACACTTATCGCGCCATAGAGGGTTACGCAATAGCGATCCAAGAAGAAGGCTCGGTTACCTATTAGCTCCTTTATCTGAATAGCCAATGTAAATTATTTGTAATTATTCAATGTATTTGTTAAGTGTCTAACGCCAAAAGGCAGAGGAAAGTTACACGAAATCGTAGAAGTTATCACAGTCACGTTTTAAATTTAATCATTTGCTTTTAATCTGTTAAGCTTTGACACCATGTGGAACATGACATAAACCGGAAGGAAATACGTTCGATGGTTTGCAGATTGATTTCCGTTGAGGTTTTTTTTTTTCGGGAAACGGTCACGCATCTCATAAACGCGACTCAAATATTTATATGTTTATTGAGATGATTGGATCCTGCAAGGAAATCTTGGTAAGTGATGAATCTTACAACATGTTACGTTATCTAAACTTAGTGGGAGAGTGTTAGATCGCATCGCCGAATGGATTTTGAATATCGCCAGTGTCCAACGAGTTCAGAAGCCTTGTTAAACGTCTTCAATTTTTGGTAGTCCAACAACTAAACATCACGTTTCTTGGGATGTTTCAATCGCAAAGTGGAACTACTGGATAATAATTTCTTATCAAAGTAAAATTGCGACGCGCTAGACGTGCATTCAACGTAAAATATTAAATCGACTGCCATTCAATGGCTAACCTGTATTTTAAAATGTACATATTGTAATAGAAGAGATTTAATAAATGAATGTGCTTCTTTTAGCGACTTTCAGGAACTCTCCATAGAGCTTCCAAACCAATGAAATTCATTTTTTAGTTAATTCTAGCCTGTGGAAAATTTTCATGAATTTTAATGTCATAGAGATGTAAACAAAGCAAAAAATAATCATGAGTAATCAATAATGTCGATGATATGTGACAATTGGGACCCTCTGTGGGAATATGTGTACCAAGGTGTATGCATGAGCTTGTGTGCCATGATATGCTAGGCCAGGCATGTCACAAATTTGCGGATATGTAGATATTTACAAAGCACAGAACAAAGACATACAGACACTTTGTTTTAAGCAGTGAGCTCTTTAAAAAAAATTGACTTGCAATATGACATGCATGCAAAAAGGCATGCATGCTGTATGATATGCATGCAAAAAACTAGTCTGCAATGTGTCATGCATGCAGTAAGACATAGCTCTCAGAACATGCATACTGTGTATGACCAAAATGTACCTATTTCAAATGTATGCACTCATCAAGCAATCATAGGGTAAGTGTGAGCATGATATCATGAAGTATTAATGTCAAGGCCTGAGTTATCTGCTAAAGCCAAAGGCAGATAACTCAGACATGAGGCTTGATAATTCATGATATCACGGGAAAACCAAATTCAATAATTTTTTTATTACACATTTTTAAACAATCTGCAAAAGAAAACACTGCTCTCTGAGTCTACAAAAATTTTTGAACAATACATGGATGAGGGGCTGGGAAACTAGGCAAAATTTTAGCCTTACATGACAACCCAATATCTGTTGAAGATATTGGGTAATCACATTAAATTCATGGGCTATTGTATGATGACTTTATGTTCTTGACCAATCAGAGTTTTCATAGTATGTCTAGTGTATAATTATAATATTATTATTACATTGTGCATGCCTGAAATGCAATCAGAACCTCTTGCACTGGTTGATTCCCCATGATGATACAAAATTTCCTTTTTATTTGATATTGTTATGTTATTACTTGTTTTCAGATGTGCCCAAATACTATGCTCTGGGAAGTTTAATTGGTATACATGTAATTAGTATACCTGTCTGCAGGGCATGGCCGCATCAGTAACCACAGCAAAGAAAGTAAGGGTGGTAGCCATTCATGACTTTGACCCACTGCAAGCTGATGCTATTTTAACACAAGACTGCCTCAAGAATCCACCCAACATACAGGCTCAGTTACCATTATCCAGGGGTCAATGTCTTGAGATTCTGACCAAGAATGTAAAATCTTGGTGGCTCTATGTAAGATGTGTTTTCAGTGAAAAGGAAGGATTCATACCAAGCACTTGTGTTGTTCCTTTGAGGGAGGATGTGGATGATGAGAAGTAAGTACAGTGTACAAAATTTGATGGTGTTGTCTTTGCATCAGATAACTTTACAGGCCTGTGCTTGCCCAATCCCATCTCTTGATAGGTGGAGTAATCATTCAAGTTTCCCCTGCATTTCTATCTTGCTTGCCTTATGTTTTCCTTTCACCCCCAAACTGACTGAATACATCTTGCTGGAGGGTAATAACTTCAACAAGCCAATGGTTAACACTTAAACCCCTAAGAGTGAATACTATCTAATTCCTCCTTACAATATCACCCCTGAATCAAACATTAAGGTTACACAAATAAAGAAAATGACCATCAAATTAAGTAGCTCTTGATTTTTAAACAAATTCTTCTTGTCAGCACCTTAGAGAGGGTGTAGAGAACAGAAATTCTGTTCTCTACACTCTCTCTAAGGTGAGAATATGCAAACTGATGTTAGGGTGTAAATGGTTAAGTATCTATCTGGGAACCACAGCACAAGTTTAGGTGAATTTTTGGGTTTGGGTTGACTGAGATAAATTAATTTTTTTTTAAGTGGGCTTTAAGAACATTTGTAAGAAGCAAACTTTAAGAAACATTATAAGTCTGGTTGCCAACACTCAATGTTCAGTTACATGGGTGATTTTAGCTGGTCCAAGCTTGAAGGAAGAAGGTCTTTGATGTTATTTCTTTGATGATTAAACATACCTTGTGTTTCAGGCCAGCGAAATATTCTGGATCGTAAGTAATGTGTTTAAATGTAAATTATGGCATGAATGTACTTTTTTTATTGCAGGCTTCATAATCTTGTTAATGGTGGTCAGCTGTCATCCTCTCTGGTCAATAGACAGGTGGAATCAAAGTTCTTTCCAAATATCCTAAACGTTACTAATATATCCAGCAAAATGATTGAATCAAGGAGGGTGAGTACACTCTTTTTTCATTCGATTTTCCTGTTGTTACTTGCAGTAACTGTGTAAGTGTAACACACAGTGGCCTGATGGTTAGTGTGCTAATGAATGTGGGATGAAAGGTCAGGGTCTGAGACCTGGCCAGGTCAATGCGATGGACCAGCTTCCCATTTTGAGGAGGAGTAATGATACACCTATTCCCGTCATATGAAGAAAACGAGGGATAAACTTCAGCTGGATCAGGGCCACTTGAATTGAATACAGACTGATGACTACATGTATGTACTTTGTTAAACCTAAACAGTAAGGTTTGATTTAGTGAAACTCATTTCAATTTTGTGATGGGATTTACTGAAAGTCATTGGACACTGACTCACAACAATTAGTTAGGAATTTTTTTTTCAGATTTGTATGGCCCAATTTGTGGTCATCAACAGCCAGATACAAAGTGCCCATAAAGTTATTATTAACCCTTTAACTCCCAAGATCTAATTGTTAATTCTCACTCTAGCTTCTATACATTTCCTTGTAAATTATTTAGGGGAATTTGGTCTTATATCAAGATAACGACTTTTACCTGATAATATTGAGTATTCTCATCACTCATTTGTGAATAATGTATGGATATTATAGGGAGATGTTACATGTAAGTCACCTCTGGGAGTTAAAGGGTTAAAGCATTGACACCATAGGTAATGCATATGGGTGCATTAGCATGATTTCCTTTCATTTCTTCTTTTGAATATGTATTCTTTAAGTTTCCAATGTCTCTCAAATATTGTCACTTGAATGTCTAATATATTTGTTACTTAATTATAGTAATTATCAGAAATAGAGTACATTTTCATGTTAGTTTGAGTTCCATAAAGCCATTTCTTTTAGAAGCCATGCCCTGAGGAGAAAGCTAATATATTTTCACGCTTGTCATTTTGGTGGCTAAACAGGTAACTTCTCATTCTCCTTGAAATTTTAATTTCCATTATCATGGTTGTAGGTGATTTTCAGCAAAAAGTTTTACTATAATAGTAAATAAATACCACAATTTGTGGTAAGCTTACTCAGTCAGGTGATTAGACAATAAAACTGTCTAGTGAGATGAAAGTTCAGTTGACATAAAATGTGATAAATTTTGAGTACAGTTTGTTCATGAAAAAATTTTTTATGGAGCTTGTTTTTCATCATAACCATTGCTTATTGATATGAGGCAAAATTTATATTTTTAACTTAGTCTA
Organism: Pocillopora damicornis; assembly: GCF_964200805.1. Classification (NCBI taxonomy): domain Eukaryota; kingdom Metazoa; phylum Cnidaria; class Anthozoa; order Scleractinia; family Pocilloporidae; genus Pocillopora; species Pocillopora damicornis. Next base: position 17,129,289 of record NC_142675.1, on the reverse strand, counting down.
CATCTTATCAACGTTGCACTTTCATTAACATAAAGTGCTGTGAAAACCATTCCCTGAAGGAAGTACGTAGTGATAATTCTACATAACATGTTTTTGCAGTCTCATTTTAACTGGCTTTAAAAGAGCACTGCTGGACAGTGATTTATGGGCACTGGAGGAGGGAAGTTTGTCTCACAGTATTGTGCCAAGACTTCAGAGTGAATGGGAGAAAGAAATAAGGAAGTGTCATGGGTCAGTGAAAAATGTTTGTAGGAATAATTTTTATTACACTATAATTTTTATTATAAGATTATTATAATTATTTTTACTATTGCCACCATAGAACTACAAACACTGTACTTGATAGTTTAGACAGAAATGGCAAGGAAGCCCAAAGAGACCATGGTGCTTATAAAGTACAGTCTTCCTTGACTGATAACATTTTATTTGAAAAAAGGAGTGATAGTGTACTGCAATCAAACACAAATTCAGATTATTGCCTCTGTTATCTCAGCAGAAACAGAGCACCACGTTCTAATGACGAGGACTTTGAAAAGAATCATCTTCAGAGTGCCAGTGATGTTGCATTTGTTGGAAAATGCAGAGAGCCCTCTCTAATCAAAGCCATGATACAAGTGTTTGCTCCTTACTTTGTGATTGGCGTTTTCTTCAAGTTGCTGAATGACATTCTGTTGTTCGTTCAGCCGTACCTTTTAGGGTGGGTGATTACTTTTTGTATTGGAGCAATTTTCAATTGAATGTCGATAGTAATGCAGGATAGCATTGGTTTTGCTTTACCTAACTCTGTGTGATTGGTCCAGAAAAAATTGCACCACTCATCTCAACCAATCAGATGCAAAGCTTGAAACTAATCACGACTTGGTCGCCCACGTTTTCCCGCGCTTTGGGCATTTGGTTTTTTTTTTTTGAGTTCTCATTGGCTTGTCAAGGTATTTTCCTTTCCTATGATTGCCTATGTGATTACTTTGCTTTTGCTTCTAAGACATTCAATCGAAAAGCGCCCTAAAAGTGCTGAAGAAAATTGATTGAAAAGGCCTTTGGCTCGATGAATTTTTGAGGACTTTTTTTTTCACAAGAGCTGAGTGCTAAAATGTCACTTAATTTTTAAGTATACATGAGACACATTTTTGAGTATGTTTTGTCTTTTTTCTTTTGGGTTTTGTGTCTCAATTTGAAAAAATAACTGCATAACAGATACTTCAAGTTCTAGAGTGACACATTTGATGTTTGATCTAAAAATAGAAATAAAGTAATGAATGGTTTGGCCAGGCGACAGTATAAACTGAGTGAATGATGCAGGAGCGAAGAGGTCATAATGTCGTCAGCCGTGAACTTTTTTTCGTCAAAATCCTTGGAATTAATATGCTACACTAACAAGATACCTTAAATTACGCTATTTATTGTTCTTGTATAGTCTACGAGCCGGCTTCGACATCACGGCTGCAAGACACGTGTTTATCCGTCCCCGAGAAGGTTTGGGACGAGGTGGGGATAGGTTTGCCGGAGGTCTGTCGGCATTACTCATCAACAGTGCTAGGCCCCTTGCAGACCTCTCACTCACTCGAGTTGCTTGAGGCATGATACTTTCCCGCGGGTGAAGAAACACTCGTGCTGAAGCACTTTTAATTAGGGTTTTCTCGCAAGCTAGATTTAGCTGAGTGCACGTTTCTTGTGTAAGACGTAAGAAAAATCGTGCAAATTTCCCAGGCTATTGCAAGTACGTTGCTTAAATTCTTAAAAGATACAGCAACAAGGTAGTTTACTTTCACGAGCTTACTCCCAATTGGTCTTTTTCAGACTCCTAATAGACTATACAGAAGATAAGGGTAACGATGCAGACAGATGGAAAGGCTATGTGTATGTTGTCGTCCTTGTTATTGTGGCAATCCTCCAGCTGACGGCAGTGCAGCATGCACTGCACATTGCATTCAAATCAGCAATGAGAGTTCATACAAGTATTGTTGGTGTTGTTTATGCCAAGGTGAGAGCATTCGTCACCCGTAACTGTCTCTTGTACACCCAAGTATTGGCATGTGTTGTTCAGATCATCAAACGAGTCACGTCTTTCCCACGTAAGACTCAAGATTAGATCGCGCGGGCAAGGGTTATTTTGAACACATTAATTAATGACTTTCATATATTCTTAACCATTTACATTAAACATTGTTATGTGCAAAACTGCACTGAAGTTCTTGCGGTTTTAAAATCTCACTAGATGTACAGTGGAACATTTTATTGCAATTCACACCTCTGTGGTTTCTCATAGAGTGGTTGCTGATTTCCTTTTTATAGCTACACCGTGATATTTTGCGTTCTTCATTCTTTCGTCGCAAAGTGCAAGGATAATGACTCATAAAGTGGAGGAAGTTGTGAAATATGAGCATATATATGAACAATGTGTTGAATAGAACGAAGAGGATAAACTAGCAACCAATGAGGATAACTTTGGATAAAGATGATCCACATGGATTTCAAACTAAAAAATCTAGGCTAAATGTGTCGACTCGCAAAAAATCATTATCCAGCATCTATATGTATCTTTCTTTCTCCTTTTTTTCTGTTCATTCACAAGGCTTTGACATTAAACAGCCTCTCAAGAAGGATAACCACAACCGGTGAAACAGTCAACCTCATGGCTGTGGACGCTCAGCGTGTCATGCATCTGGTTGAAACCCTCAATCAACTGTGGTCAGCGCCCTTTCAAATTTGTGTTGCCATCTACTTTTTATATGTCACCATGGGAGTGGCAGTCATGGCTGGACTGGGCACACTGCTACTATTAGTGCCGCTGAATCTTCTCATAACGCGTTTAGTCAGAAAGATGCAGGTAACATGAAAGAAGCGACCTTCCGAAAAAACGTGGAGGAAAAAAATATCGGTCGTCATCAAAATCCCTAAGAGGTTGTTTCTCGAAATGAAGGTGTCAACCCCCCTGAAATTGCATCTCTAACGTAGTTTCCGTGTGCTGTAAGAAGCGACGGAATCAGTGGATGTTACATACTATCTCTTTTTATCTCCTAGCACCCTTAATTATGGTCACATGAATATTGTAAGTGGGAAAGCAGAGCTTAATTCGGCTACTTTCCAAAATATTTTCCTCATTATTCGTGATAACAATTCTGTGTGTTTTCATACCTATCTTTCTCGATTTGAAATTTGAATTGCGACATCACCGAGTCTAAGCACCGGGTTTAATATTTAATATGCGTTTTGTTTCACAGGTGAAGCAGATGGCAAATGCAGACGAACGCATCAGAGTGATGAACGAGGCTCTTAGTGGAATCAAGGTACGATCCGGCTTTGTGTTCTAGATCGGAGAATTGCTAGTAGTTGATTGATTTTTGTAATGTAATCGTAAAGACTGAGTCACTAACCAATGGTGAATTTAGTTTTATCTACTGAGTTGATAATGTCAAGTGGCTACCGTAATTGAGCTGACATTTCGAGTCTTAGCCCTTTCGTCATCGCCCTGACGAAAGACTAACGCTCGAAAAGTCAGCTTTACTGTGGCCAACTCACATTATCAACACAGATGATGAAACCAAATTATCTTGTTATACACCAAACACAGCTTCTTTAGAAAATTACCCCCTTTTACCCATTAGTTTGGTTAGTTTGGCAATGGTTTTTTGTGTTGAATGCTAGCTACAGCGTTGTTTCGGGCAATATTTTAACTGCATCAAGCTTTCATTCATGCATGTGTTTCTACACTCTTCTCCTGTCATATTTGCTTTTATTACTTATTGACTGTTTTTGTTTTAATCCATCTCTACTCATCAGGTTCTGAAGCTGTATGCTTGGGAAGAATCCTTCATGAATAAGATCATTTCTGTCAGAAATAAGGAACTGCATCATCTGACCAACAGCATGTACTTAGGCGCAGCTGTTTCATTCACTTTCATTTGCGCTCCTTTTTTGGTGAGAAAACTCAAACTGCATTATTTCAGAATTTACCCTTTGGGTTGTCGTTGCCTTGGCCTCGAGAGGCTTTTCTTGAATGGTTCGACTTGTCGGGGTCAGATTCCGTCGGAAGAAATCTGATGGTATTCAGGGCAGGGCTGCAGAACGCTTTAAGCCCTAGCATCTGAGAGACAGTGACTCCTTTTGGCTACCAAACGATTAGTCAACCGTATAGATTTTAAATGAAGTTGTACAAGGACAGGGAAAGTTTTCTTTGTTCTAATTTCTCTGCTGTGCTCTTTAACAGGTGTCTCTGGCCACATTTGCGGTATACGTCCTTCTTGGTAATGAGCTGACCGCTAAGAAAGCTTTTGTAGCAATTTCTCTGTTCAACATTCTTCGCTTCCCTCTTATGATGTTACCACGAGTAATAGTGAATGTTATTCAGGTGAGTTCTGATTTTGTACAAACAGGTCCGTTTTCCTATCACACCTAACTTTGTACGAAAACGATGTGCGAATTCTGTTACGAGTAAAATTGACTTTAAGTCGTGTAGAACTTTGACAGTTACATGTACGTCTTAGAACTCAACGTTGAAGTCTTGTTAGCGCTTTGTTCTTACAATTGTTTCCATTGTGTTAGGCTCAAGTTTCCTTTCATCGATTGGAGCAATTCCTTGGACTTGAAGAATTACAACACGAAAATGTCCAACGCAATATGCCGTCACACTGTAAGTTTGAACGACCGGACGCACTTACCACATAACGTTCGTTTTAGATGAAGACACATTTTAGCGCTAAAATGCTGAAACCTTTCACCCCCGTAAAGCGATGGGTGTCATCATTGGTCATCGGGGGCATTATAGGGCATGACCAATCACATCTCAGAATATTGATCTACGTGGTAAAAACTAACCGATTATTTGGCTGAACTGGCATTCAAGATGGCGATTTGATTTTTAACACAATCATATGATTGGTAAATTTCATTCCCTCTAGAAAAAGGAGAAGTACTCCAACTCTCATCTATGCGAGTTAGTATCCAGTGCATACCCATTAAGTAATTTTTTTTTGCCAGCTTTGATCAAGTCAATCTTTTTCTCCCTGTAGGTTCTAACCTGGCAATTTTTGTGAAAAATGGTTCATTTTTTTGGGACAGAACCGATGATATTCCTGCTTTGAGAAAGTAAGTAAGCTTCAGATTTCCAGTGTCTTGTTTCAATTAAATAGATCCTTGCATAGTTTTTGTTTGATCAAAGTTAACGTAGAAATTTAAAGCGATTCTCGTTCATCATATCCTAATATCATGATAAAGTGGCGAGATTTTGGTTATCTATTCTGGGCCTCCTCTTGGTCTACATGCGTAGAGTAGATCCCGAATCCAAAAGATTCAGATCGCTTCAGCCTTCTCGCAATGATACAACATTTTAGAACGCTACCCATTTGTATGAAAGTGTTCTGCACTCCGCCTCCTCACATTTCAAGGAAACGATTACACTTCCCTAGATATCTGTGTCGTTGCTTTACTGGAATTATTCATTAAATTTTCCTACTGAAACGGATTTTTCCTGCAAAATCGCGTAGCTTCGATCACACGCTGTTGGGATTGTCGTCTTTTTCCTCAAGAGGACTATAATGACAATTTTACTGACCTTTCTAAATGAAACAGATCTTTCTTGCAAAATCGCGTAGCTTCGATCGCGCGCTGTGGGGATTATCGTCTTTTTTACTGACCTCTCTAAATGAAACGGATTTTTCCTGCAAAATCGCGTAGCTTCGATCACACGCTGTTGGGATAATCGTATTTTTCCTCAAGAGGACCATGATGCCAATTTGACTTTCCTTTTTCCTTTTTTCTTCAAAGCATCAATTTAAGCATTGCCACTGGCTCACTTGTGGCTGTGGTCGGTCAGGTTGGTTGTGGAAAGTCAACTCTGTTGTCAGCTCTCCTCGGAGAAACAAATAAAAGCGATGGAAAAGTTTTTGTGCAGGTTTGTTTCTACACATTTCAAGGTCACCACATTTGTCCACTGTTTGTGATAGGTTGATCACAGGAGCTCATACTGGTAACCCACTTACACGTCTTGTGATGGATAAGTTGAAAAGTTGCCCTTTAACTTTGAAAAGCAATTAACTTGGAACCAAACATGCAGTTTCAGTTCATTAAACAACAAACAGGTCTAGAGACTAAACGTATGTTTGTCAACAATTAGGTGTATTATCGATCCACACCAATTTTCTATTTTTAAGTCTACTAGAAAATGTACGTGACATGGAAAGGAGAATTATAAAAGCTAATAATCCGACCTTGGGAGTTGAAGGGTTACGTAAGTGAAGACTTTACTTAGTACCACGGCTAATGGCCTTTCCTCTGTCCTCCGTCAAAAAATCGGTTTCCTTTTTTTCCTTTTTTTGAAATATTAGGGAACGACTGCTTATGTTCCGCAGCAAGCTTGGATCCAGAATGCAACGCTTCAGGAAAATGTGCTGTTTGGTAATCCACGTGACTCTGCACGCTATAAACAAGTGATTAGTGCCTGTGCCTTGGAACCTGATATTCAGGTTTTACCAGCAGGAGACATGACGGAGATTGGTGAAAAGGTACAAAATGACCTCATTAGAAACAACAACAACTACTGATAACAACAAAAACAACAACAATTGACAACAACAAAAACTACAACAGTAACCGCACTTAATTTATTCTTCGTTTAACCTGTCTTGATCCAACCATTCCTTACAGAATGTTTCCAATGAAACTTAGCCTAGCACACCGATTGCGCATATGAATATAGAGAGCAAATGTCACGCGGGATCGGGAGGTGGTCTTTTCTTAAACTTCCTTGTTACTGGCTAAAGGTTGCGTCCTCTCATGCTTACTCTTGTGGCAACGGTCACTGAAAATGTGTTGCTCTTTGGTTGAATGCAGAAGGTGAAAAGCTCCATATAGCGCCTTTCCTTCCTCAACGTACTTATCAGCCTTAACCCTTATTTATATTTTTTGACATTTAGCTAGGACCTCCCTTTATGTTTGTATGAGCGGAGCATCCTCATTAAAGATCACTTCTCACTCTTAACTTCCAGAAGCGATTAACATGTAACCTCTCCTTCTAATATCCATACATTGTCCATCAAACAAGTAATAAGAATACTAAAACTTGTCTAGGAGAAGTTGTTATCTTGATCTTACACCAAATTCTTGTAACCAAAATACTAGGAAGTGTGTGGCAGCTAGAGGGGATAATTAACAATTAGATCTTGGGAGTTAAAGGGTTAAATGTGTATTTATTTATTTATTTTTAAAGGGTATAAACCTCAGTGGTGGGCAGAAACAGCGTGTAAGCTTGGCTCGTGCTGTGTATTTCAATACTGATATATACCTGTTGGACGATCCACTCAGTGCTGTGGATTCGCATGTTGGAAAACATATATTTGACGAAGTTATTGGACCTCAGGGACTGTTGAAGGAAAAGGTAAAAGCATAACTGTATTAAAATATTTTTCTGTAACGAGGGGGTGTGCTTGTGTTTGGCCAAAAGGATAAGAATACTTCTGGCCAATCTTCAACAGACTGCACGTCGAGTTTTGCGGCAATATTTTTCTACAGGTTTTATGTTTATGTCTTCAAAATGACTGCTATTAAACTGAATAGTTAAGTTTTCTGAAGGAAAACGTATGAGGTTCACTGTATCAGTTTTTATTGTATAGTTCTAGTCAAAAGAGCTGAGTCGCTAAAAGAGAATTAAAATTTCAATTTGAATTAGTTATCTCAGAATTTCAGGCAACTCGCACTCAGAGCTCGTGCACGTAGCTTGCGCAGTATCACATTTAAAGGGCCCACAATATTGCCACCGAAAATTTGCGCATATGTCTTAGACACGTGTGAAACGTGTTAGTGAAATTGACATTTTTATCCCGTAGACACGTGTTCTTGTGACACATGGTATTCAGTTCTTACCATTTGTGGACCAAATAATTGTCCTTCTAGATGGTGAGGTTCGTGAGGTGAGATTTAGGTTTTTTTTTTCCTTTTGTCCATGTCTTTTCCATTCTTAAACTTCTTGGGGGCTTTGAAACGACATGGAATTTAAACGGTAAAAGAGATGTGAGATGCTTCTCAGTATATTCTATTGTCTCTGTAGGGGTGGAACACATATTCGTGTGAAAAGATTTCTTCCCCCATGTTATAACCATGAATTGATACCCAGTCTCAACAGAGTTCACCAGTCGTACCACTGGTACCTAATAACCCTTATGTTATGCGTGGTAATTGCCCCTATTGCGCCCCCTTAATGTTTGACTGAAGCTAGAATGTATACTACAGAATTAGAATTTTGCTGAAGGACTGGGATTCATGCCTACAAGTTGCATTGCTGTATGAATTATAAACTAACAGTGGGCGGATAAAGCTGGAATTAATCCCTGTCAAAACCAGATTAGTGCTAACTTCAAGCAAATTACGACCTCTACTTTTCCTGAGCGAGGGATGCGCCGGTTTAACTCGCACGTTCTCGTGAGTTTTGCATTGCGGGAACTTTGCGACGTTAATAAATTATTTTCGTTGTAGTTTCACGGTTAATCACGGGATCCTCCTGAAAACCACCTGCGGTGAGTGAGGCAATTCCTCTTTCGAACGCTCGGTTAAGTGAACATACGTCTTTCGAACGCTCGTTTAAATGAACATACGCCTTAAAAACGAAGGGAAAGTAGAAAAATTATGGGTAGAAGATTGGCAACCAAGTAAAACTTCTGTTTGAACCTCTGAAATTCAAAGTGGTGCATGTTTATTAGAGCATATGAGACAGCGATAATTGTAAGAAATGCACAACTATAGCTAGTTGCAACGTTTTCTTAAGTAGTGATTAGGAAATGAAAGTATATTGATTAAAACCTATTTTCACGTTTGCCTCATTAATTTCTCGTTACTCTAAATTGTCAACTTTCAACCTTTCACGTGTATGGTGCAATGACTCTCTAACATGCTAAACGAGACCTGCAATGACATACCGAATAGTTGATAATTTTCACAAGTCTTAAGGGAATTGTATCAACAAATTTATCTACTAGTTGGTTAAAAAACACAGACGTAGTATATACCTTTGACAAACTGATATATCGATTATTTCTACCCATCTTATTCAGGATGTTTGAAATTCCTTCACATGTGAAAATGTTTGTTCTAGGTTGGTACCTATACAGAGCTTAAATCATCTCAAGGGTGGTTTGCTGAATTTTTGGATATCTACGCAGGAGAGAACAGCGGCGCACAGAGTAAGTTAAGCATAATGTCGATTCGTAATGCTCTAGTATTTTAACTTCTTATGGTGAGGGCGTTGACGATTTATTTTTTAAAGAAAGTTTCGCGAGCTGGCCTCTCCACCCTTACTCAAAGTTGAGATCCAAGGCTGTTTTAAAGTTGACTGGATGACTAATTATGATGACTAACCAGCATCGCTGAACCTCTCAGATCCTTTAATTGCGTATGTGCTTGAACTGATGCATGTGAATCAAATTAGTACATTCTTTATAAGAATAGGGAATTTCCAATAGTTGAACTGGTGTATCCCTCTCTGGTGTATCCTTTATTTGTAAATTATTTTATACTTTACAGTGGGTAGAGAAAACATTGGAGAGGTTTCAAGTCAAGGAAAATCTTTACATAAAGGGAGAAATTCTAAAAATGTGGCCTACAATCGATCTGTCAGCTGTCATCACCTAGGAAACGAGCTTCATCCTCGTCACCAGGCAGCAAAATCGCAGAGTGAAGTTAACTTAGCAAGGCTTATCGTTGACAAACAATCTGGAAACCGATCTCCACTGAAAAAGTTGCTAGATCTTGAAAATCGCCACAGCCTTGTTAGTATGCACTCGTTGAACAGTCTGTTATCTGGCTGTGAAGGTTTGGACGCCAATTATGAAGTGGAAGATGAGCCCTTATTTGATACTGCAAATGATGAAGACGAAACAGTGTCGTCTTTAGATGTTCCACGAAATTTCCAACATCAGCGAAGTGTTGTTAGTGGCGCCTCGGTGAATAGTTTATTATCGCTGGTAGAAGAAGAAGAAAGCACTAAAGACCGCGTTGAAAAACCACCAGTGATTTGTATTAACGAACCTGAAGACAGCCCTGGCATGAGAGAAAAGGAAAATGAAAGTTTACTCGCAAACGAAGGAACCGGTGAAAGAGAGATAGTCGTCGAGAAAAGAGAGAAGAAAGAAAAAACAGGCAGGACAACCTCTGATGAAAGGTCGCAGACGGGAAGGGTAGGTTTCTACTGAGTCATTCGGTACCTTAAACGTTCGATTTTGATGTCTACAGGCCTTTTTTCATTCTTGAGTCATTAGCTTCTTGGGTCATATATGGGGAACAGGTACGATACGGTGGTTAAAACATCCACCTTGCACCGCGGTGGTCTGGTTCGATTCTGAAACCAGTTCTCACGCGTTGGTCAATTTTTAACTAGTTCTCATCCTTACTCCACGGGGTTTTTTCTTTGGGTTCTCCAGTTTTCCTGTCTTCAAAAAAGCTGACACCTTGAAATCAACTTGGCAGGATGTAGTGAATAAATTAAGCCGCCTCATAGGTACCATTTGCCAAATCCAATTTGGCGTTTATTAATCCTGTTTATTTTACCTTCCATTCAGGCTTCATCAGATAAGAATTAATCACTTTTTTTTTCGTTTTTATTAACAGGTGAAGTTCTCCGTCATATGGGCGTATGCAGGCAGTCTAGGCATTCTCTGTTCTTTTCTAATTCTCTTCAGCGGTTTTGGAGCTGAATCAGCGATCATTATGTCACGCATATGGCTCGCCAAATGGAGTTCTACCAATGTCGCGACATCACAGCAGCGTGACACATTCCTTGGAGTTTATGGTGCATTGGGGTTTGGGCAAGTCCTTCTTGTTAGTGCAATGTCTCTTGTTCTAACGTACAGTGCAATGAAAGCCGCCAGAAACTTACATCATGGACTACTTGTTAACATTATGCATTTACCGATGCAATTTTTCGAAACTACACCGCTGGGAAGAATTGTAAACCGCTTTTCCAGAGACATAAACTCCGTTGACGATAAAATTCCACGCGCCTTGGGGATGTTTCTCAGAACTTTCCTGACCACTCTTGGAACAATTGTCATTATTAGTTATTCTACACCTCTGTTTCTAACTTGTGTTTTACCACTTGGTGCCCTGTACTTATTTATTCAGGTAAGAGGTATTCAACAATAACAACATAAGCAACAAAAATAACAACAAAAATTGTACGCCCAAACGCTCACAAAATAGAGAAAGCTTTGAAGATTTCAAGACATTATACAATAAAACAAAAAAAACCCAAAAAACAAAAAAACATTAGAAAAAACAGGAAATAAACAAAACAAAACGATTAAAATTAAGGAAGTGTGTGAACAACTGTTACGAATTTGGAAAGGTGATGTTTCGTAGGTCAATTCCTAGTCGGATCAACTGCTTAGTTTATATGTATATTTTTTATTCCATGTCGGTTTGTTTATTTTCTTTCATTTTCCTTTATTTTACAATAGAGAGCGTTCGTAGCAACATCTCGTCAGCTCAGAAGAATAGAATCCGTCAGCCGTTCTCCAATCTATAATCATTTCTTTGAAACCATCAATGGTACAAGCACCATTCGCGCGTATTCTCAGCAACAGAGGTTTATTTCAGAGAGCTATCGTCGAATGGACGAGTCTCAAGTGGCACATTATCCAGCAATTTCAGCAAACAGGTATTTCTACTTATTTGAGTTAATTGGCGAAAGATTTCTATTGGCAGATGATTTTCACCAAAGTTTATAGATTATGTGCTGTTTTCCTTGACAAATTGAGGGCCACGAGTTTATCAGTATTTCATACTGTCAAGTGCCATTCTCGAAAAATAAAGTTGATTATTATTGTTCTTAAATATTTATTGTTTTCTTCATAAGGTGGTTGGCACTACGCTTGGAATTCATTGGAGCTGCCATTCTGTTTTTCGCTTCGTTGTTTGCTGTAATAGCCAGAGAGACCATAGCCCCTGGCCTTGTTGGGCTGTCTGTGGCATACGCATTACAGGTAACCAAAGACGAAAGATCGCATCGTTCCGCCCAGTGCGAGATCTGTAGTGACTTTTAAGACGGATTAATAATGGTGATAGGATCGAGTAGAGTCCAATTCGGTCAGTAATGATACAAGTGATTGACAAAATCGGACGACCCGAGAGCGGGAATCCGATTTGTTAATTACGAGAATGATTACTGACAGAATTGGACGACACAAAGTCTTGCTACCAATTAGTCAAAACTAAGACAAAATTTGAGAAAGAAACCAGACATCGGTCATACGTTTTCATTTAAAAAACAACATTTAACTCGGCGAAAAGCGAGGCAGCAGCGCGCGCACAAGACGCGTTCTGTTCACTTACATGGGCATGGTGTTTTAACTGCCCTATTACACTGTCCAGTTAGAAGCATGACGCGTACACCGTCCTATTAGTGCTTAAATCGGGCTGGTGATAACAAATCACGTGCGAGAAATTTGTTGTAGTGTTGATAATGTCTTTAGTTAAATATTCCTCCATTTTGGAAATTGCCTTGTTTTTCTTTGGATAAGTGGTTGTTGCTATGGTTATTGTGATCAATTCTGTGATTGGTGGATTAAGCTGAGAGGTCTTAGTATGATTGGCTGCCTCAACTGTCCGATTACAGGTGCCTGATTACAGCCAACTGTGCGATTACAACTGTACAGAATGATTCGTGAAAATTGAAGCAGCTGATGCACCAATCACATTTGAGGAAATTGTAATGGTTATGATTAATTATTGTTATACAGCAACTGCTTCTCATAATTGGGCTGGAAGTTTAACCCTATTTCCAAAATGGCCTTTTCACGTTACTTCACATTAAACGAGTAGGCCTGCAAAAATAAGAATTTTGGTGATTACATAATGTTTTTGTTATAATTTAGAAATTTAGGAGAACTAAGGAATAAGATTATCCAGTTAACTGCATGTAAGGCGCCTCGAAATTTTCTGTGTTCCTTTAGAGAATTCTTCATAAAATTTTGAACACTCTGCGTTCTCTACAGATCACAGGTTCACTAAATTGGATGGTGCGCCAGAGTAGCGAATTGGAAACTAACATTGTTGCGGTAGAGCGAATTAAAGAGTATTCAGCAGTTACTAGAGAGGTGAGTTCTCCGTTCTGCTTTATGTAATTCTTGTAAATATAGCGCACTTTCGATTGCGTTTCACAAACCGGCCTAAACCCAAAGTAATGAAAACACTGGTTACCATTCCCGACCAGGGCACTCTTTTGGGTCTGCAGCATAAATTGCATTTAAACACGATCGACCTAGTAGCCATCGATTTTGGTAATGATTGGCCAGTTACTATTAACACTTTAGTGAAAGTTCTTTAATGGCACTCGCTTAAAGGAATGAAAAACTGCATATCGTAACATGGCCCTCTAAATCTTGAAACTCGATTAAATGAAATGTGGTGATTTATGTTTTACAGGCCGATTGGATAATTCCCTCTCACCGTCCTCCTAGTGAGTGGCCTCACCAGGGTAAGGTAGAAATAGAACACTTTGACTTGCGTTACAGAGAACAGTTACCTCTCGTGCTCAAAGACATCAATTGCACCATTGGAGCAAGAGAGAAGGTGAGTTTTCTGTTACAGTATTCCAGATTACCCAGTTGAAAACGTAACGTTTACCTACCCCCAACAACATACCCAACTCTTCTTGCGGAAGAAGTAAATAGATACATAGGCGAGCGACGGCCTTACAGAATTCTTGATTCAAGCTCTCGATAGGTTTATTGTGCTATGCTATTGGAGAAAACATTTTCCGGCTCCCACAATTCCTCTCTCCATCCAGGATGGTTTACCAACGTACATAGTAGATGGGTTTATTCTCAAGGGGGTCTTAATAAATGCTGAAGAGTGCTTTCGATTGGTTATCCCATTCAAGAGGAGTATCAAGTCACTACATGTTTAGTATACCGGGTTAAGCTCTGGCAAGATTGAGCCGCCAGTCTGGTAAAAATGAACGTAAGCCTTTTGTATGATTTATCATTATCATAATGTTTTCACAATCCTTCCTTTTTTTTCTGGCAAAACAGGTCGGTATTGTGGGTCGCACGGGAGCTGGCAAGTCAACTCTTACCTTAGCCTTGTTTCGTATTCTGGAGAGAGCTGGTGGACGGATTCTTATTGATGGTTTTGATATCGCTGCGATCGGACTGCAAGATCTGCGGTCACGACTCACCATCATTCCACAAGTAAGTGAGACTAATTTGATTGAGAGTAGAAAAAAATACAGGTCTACAAAAGACCTGCAAGAGTCTTGATATCCTGAATATATCATCGTAATAATTTTTTAATCATTTTAATATTATTTCAGCCATTTTAAATATCATTAATATCATCATATTATTATTTTATTTGTTTTTTTTTTAATTAATTTTTTTTTCCTTTTTACAAGAAAACATTGAACAACCCGATATACCAACTGCATCTTACTTGTTTATTAACGGTCTACGTTTAGAAATCGTTTTTTTTTGTTTCTTGTCATCAGCGTGATGTGTGTGCTAAGTATGTTCTCCAGAAAACGAAAGTGATATACACCGCCTTAAAAAAAAGTTGTCATATAACTCCCCGGTCTTCCCAAAAGGACCACCCATCTCTCTCTGCAACGGTCACTTTCCTCTGTCCCTAACGTGGCCTTCATGGAGAGGTCAAAATGATGGAGGTGTATCTGGTCCTTATTTGGTCAAGCTTGGAGAACCTCCATGATCAGTTTAGTACATACAGTTATTTCAATTTTTGTTTTATTTGTTTAACTATTTGCTTGTTTTGAATATTCTCTTCGCAGGATCCCATGTTATTTTCAGGAAGTCTCAGGCTAAACCTAGACCCTTTTAATAAATACTCAGATGAAGAGCTGTGGAATGCTCTTGAAGTGGCCCACCTGAAGAGTTTCGTGTCGGGTCTTGATAAAGGACTTGAATTTGTCATTCAAGACGGAGGCGAGAATCTGAGGTAGAATTTTTTTTCCATTTGTTATCAATTGGACTTTAAATGAATGTATGCCTTCGTTCAAGGATGTGTGTTTTAGTTGTAGAATTTAAACCACCCAATGGCAACTCCTAAAAATGGTAAGGCGGGGGTGTTCTATTAGCAGGCCGTGGCAAGCTGTTGCGCTATCTGCTTTGGTTGATATGACGATTCTTTGCGAAAATCCGTTCTCTTTACTTCTTTATAGTGTTGGCCAACGGCAGTTGGTGTGTTTAGGACGTGCACTGCTCCGAAAGAGCAAAATTCTAGTTCTTGACGAGGCTACAGCTGCTGTGGACCTGGAAACTGATGAACTAATTCAAAAAACGATTCGGCGAGAGTTCGCTGACCGGACAGTGTTCACGATCGCACACAGGCTCAACACTATCATGGACTACGAAAGGTATCACTCTTTTTCCTGACCTTTTTGAAATAAGATAAAACTTAAATGATGATATGTACATGTAATGTTACGCTAATTGAAAAGTTACTAATCCAAACTTGCGAGTATTATTATTATAAGTATTGTAAATGCAATCTGTTGTTACCCTTTTTTGAGAAATTCCAGGTACCAGTAGTCCTAAAAAGACTCCAATCGATTTAAGTGACTAAATCTCATCTCAGAGGTCCAGCACACTTGCCTTCGCGTTTCTCAATAGAGCAGTAGGGGTTGACTCAATCCTGAGTTTGAGCTGAAATGGTCCCTTTCTTTTCTCGTCAGGATTATGGTCCTAACAGACGGTTCAGTAGCGGAGTTTGACTCGCCATCAAACTTGCTGTCAAGAAGAGGAATGTTCTACAGCATGGCTCGTGATGCGGGTTTGGCTTGACAAAATTTTCTCATATTTTTGTAAGGGCTGATACGCATTAGCCCAGAGCAGGAAAGAGGTTTGGGGAAAACTCCTGTAGAGCTTAAATTGCCATTACCCACCCCCTTTTCTCCTTTTCAATCAACTCAGACAGGTCTGTCTTGGAATTACGATTGCGTTATAATCAATTCACTACGTCTTTGATTTAAGTTATTCCTTGCGCAATTTTTTGACAATGTAACTTTATGGCAATGTATGTTATTAAGACAAAGTTAATATAATTATAAAAAAAGACCAAATTAAAAATTAAATAGGGAAAGGAAACCTTTTTTAAAATCAATAGAGAGAACGTAACTTGTTATCAGTCGTTGATGTTTATAGATTTTATTGCATTCCTAATCTCAAAACTTCATAGGCAAAGCTAGGATACAGACTAAAAGGAAGCATACAAATATGAAATCGTGTTTGGGGAACTTGATTCTCTTAGTTAAAAAAAAAAGAAGAACAAAATGTAAAAGATTCAAGTTTAATAAAATTTATGTTTTTATATTTTTGTGATGATGGTAACAGATGAATTTAACAACAGCACACTTAACCTTGGAACAGAAAAAATCGAGTCATCCACATATTTCAAAACGTTTTCCAGTTTTTTTGTAGAATTTTTGACTTACAGTATGATATGAAAAATGCAAAAGTCAGAAAGGGCATGGTAAAAGGCCAAACTGAAGTTAATTAATGAACCTTTTATCATTTGTCTGATCATGACTATAGATTTTCATAGTATTGACCGCGGCGTTACGACTGCTCTATTGTTAGTTGTCGTCAGCCGACGTGGTTGAATCTGTACGTGTCGCTCTCTATAGCACCTTGGCTTACTATTGTTGGTGTTTTTTGAAGTGCTGTCCTTGGTGCATTTCGATCCTTAATACTCATTCCGACAGTTGTTGTGTTGTTCTCTCATAGGCCCCATTTGGCATAACTTGGCTGTGGAGGCTTTTTATTGTAGGCATCCAGGCTTCAGTTTCGATTACGCTGCCTCTATCGACCTCATAAGAATGAGGTCTTCTGTGGATGGCCTTTTTCACCCAAAGGGTGTACCAGTGAGGGTCATGATCAGTAGCTTTAACCTTGTACAAAACACGTACGTGTCCTGTTCTTTAGTGTGTTCTGAAACAGCTGAGTTCTGAACTCGAGCAAGACGTATGTCTCTTCTCTGAACATTGGCCATCTTTCTTTGATAACGACACTATCAATGACATTTTGGTAAACGTTGAGGGCATGGAGAGTTTCATTCTGAGGGCTTTTATGGTCATCTTGCCACTAGTGATTACTCATGGACTTGAATTGAATCTGTTAAGTCCCTTTTTTTGATTTCTTCCATGTTGAGTATTTACAAGCTGTTTTGTGACTTTTCAGATGTAAATTATCCAGAGAATCATGACGAAACTTCTTGCTTTGCCGACAATATTAATAAATTTTAAAAGTCTGTTACTTTTATCATTTATGGATGGATTACGTATTGATCACTAGACAGCGCGTTGGTGTCGAATAGGATTGGGAACAGTAAGTTGTCTCGGGACCAAACCGGAGGTTTGGTGAGAACAGAGCAGTTGTCTCTCTTTAATCCGAGAGGAGGAAATAAAAGAAATAATTTAATTTTACAGATTTTTAGCGGACAAAAACTTTCCAGAAATCCTCAAGAAATATTGGGCCTTTCCAATCATCGCAATCCCATCTTGTTGTATACAGCCACAGATTCCAATGGTACAGAGCTACTTCAAAAGCAGACTGATCATACAATCTGTTTTGATCACGGCTATGTCCCCATTTATCAACGTTGTAGAAAACTTTTACTTTTCTCCAACTGGAACAAACTCCCGCCCAAAACGAGCTATCAACAACAAATTGAATCCTCTCAAATGAGCCGCAGGCTTTGGGCTGAGCATCCGTATCGCCACTTGCATTCTGAATTACAGCTCCATCGTCCTTGTTGTTTACTGCAATGGAATCTAAAGTTGATTAAAAGACATGCATTTTTTTTCTTTAGCTCTGTCGTGGCTTTTCGTGAGACACATCTTGTTTGGGTAAGTATTGAGCCTATGAAATGTTGTTTCCACTTAAAAATTATAGTAACCGTCGAAGACCAAGTTTCAAACACGAAGCCAGCCTCCTGAGATTGTTAAGTAAAACAAATTGTTTAGGAGAAAACTGAAACTGCATCAAATTATGTTGTGACTAAAACTTTGTCACCGCTTTAGAATTTTTCAGTTGGATGTTTTCTCGGTAAAACTTTCTAAGAAAGGATTTAATCCTTTTTTTTTCTACCAAGCCTCTTGCACTGACAATTAATAATTCATTACGGCGTTAGACGGTTACTCTCACAACAAAGGGGGTAAGTTTCTTAAGAAACAGTGGTGCTGCATCGGTGGGAGAGAATAACAGGGTAATTTGACATTTATTAGCAACTGGGTTGATAATATCTGCTTTCGCTCTGACGAAGGGCTAACACTGTAAACGTCGGCTTTGATTCTATTTACGGTAGCCAATTTATGTTGTCAGCTCAGTTGATAATACCAAATTACCTTGTTGTATTCTTACACTACGCATAATCTTATGCCTGTGTAACCGCTGGTTCGTTTCATCAGTAGAATAAGATAGATGGTATAAAACCTAAAACCTTTTCACTCTCAAAATCTCATTATTAGTCCTTATCACCTTTTCTGCGTATTTCTCATGGCAAAAGTTTTGATAAATTACTGCTCAATCGTGCAATGTCTATATCTTCTTTATCAGCTCACACATTACCCGTCTGTTTTCGTGATACTGTGAGGAGAAATAACCTATTTGTCTCCCATGGGAATGAAAGGCTGTTACTCCTTGCTGTGTGCTGAGTTTTAATTAATGACCTAAATATTTTCACGATTGTTCGAGTAATTTCGAGAAACATCTGCATCTAAAGGTGGTAATATGGTACTTGGAAAAAAAAGAAAAAAAGGAATTCCTATACAATACAAGTCAAGACTTGTTTAGTTGTAGTATTCAGAGGTTTGCTCTATTAACTTTGTTATCATAATTTTAAAATTCCATATTTGAATAAAGCTATTTTGTTTTAGTATTTGTGTTAGTTTTCGGCGACGCTCTCTGTTTCAATTGCTAATTGCCAACGGGATTCCAACAACAAAAGGTTTCCAAAACAAGAAATATTTGAAATTTAACTCTCTCAGAAAAATATTTATCTAATCACCTCTGGTCTCAAAACGTTAATAACATAACCTTGCTGGAGATATTTCTGATGTTTGGTAAACTTGAAAGAAGCCGACAACTTTTTCTATAATAAAAATATATCCTTTGTACTCAAACACAAAGACGTGATGAATGATTAAACTCATTATGTTATAGTATACTATGCAATACATTGTTAGTATTTAATGAATCTTCTCGAAGTTTCTATCCTTGTTTTCTCGAAACGTATAAATTTGTATTTGATAGGCTATTCACGTCAAGCGTATATTGAACTGTCTTCAATGCAGAAGAATTTCGTTCAATTTTGGGTATATTGTGGAAATTTAATCTGAACTTAATGGCCTGGCAAACTTCATATATGACAGTGATGATTATAATGTCACGAGTGTTTTACATTACTAGCCATGAGTGCGGAACCGATATTTATTCCTTTTATCAAATGATGCTCAAAGGCCACACTTTTAAGTCATTCCCAATTCGACCAGGTTCGCTGGATTGCAGAGAAGCTTGCCTCGCTGACAGCAGATGCCAAAGTTATAACGTAGTGTTCAAAGGCATTTGTGAGTTAAATAACAGAACTAGGGAGGCAAGTCCGGAGAATTTTGTCAGAAACCGGGAAAGATATTATATGAAGAAAAGTTCAAAAAGAGGTATGAAAATCGCCTAATGGCAAAAACATCATTCTAAATCTAATTTTTTTCATTATATTTTTACTTATTAATCTTAGGTGATAAGTCATAATTTTAGGAAAGGTTGCTCACTCAAGAAAGAACGAAAGAAGGAACATACTTTCCTGTTGTTTTAATAGAATAGGCACGCTAGAGTCATATCCCAACCATCTTCATCATTATTTTGGGGGGAGAAAAGTGGGGCACTAAAGCGACACCGAGCGAAACGAGACCTGTACTTAACACAACTCATGACTTTAAAACAAAATTCTATGGTAAAGATAATCGAACGTTTCATGGCTGGTTTGTCTCATGGTATAGAATCCGGCTTATCCGTATAAGCAACAACCTCTCTCAGTCTAAACTTTCCAAACTTACGTAAACAAATCAGACCCAACACCATTGGGTTCTTGCCGCTCATCGAACTTAAGCTTAAAACTTTTTACAAGTGTTTCTTGAATAAAATTTTGACATAAATGCATACTGCTGTATCTGTGTAGATACCCTTGGTTGGAGTCGCGACCGACCTGCCTATTCTTGTAAACACATCCTGAACTCTGGGAATCATAAAGGAGACGGGGAGTACTGGATCGATCCTGAGGAGAGTGGGAATCCTTTTAAAGCCTACTGTGACATGACAACTAGCGGTGGTGAGTGATGGAAAATATGGTCAGAGGCTCTGACTTGGCCGTACCTATCAACATTAACTGTTGTTAAGTTACCGTGGAGGATCATTTTTCTAAAAAGTTGCCAAGTCTGACTCATAACAAGCAAGATTTGTTCTAATATCTCAAAATTGCCATTTAATTGCCAGTTAAGTTTTAAAAGTTGTAGTGTAACAATTAGCGAAAAGTTAAGTTTTAAAAGTTGTAATGTAACAACTGTAGCGTGACAACGTACTATCTGATGATGCCTAAAGGCCACATGGCGTGAGAAATAATATTGACAAGAAAACAAAACAAACAAAACGAAGAAAAAGTGAAATAAACCACATCACAAACACCAACAAATACACAAAATGCCTCCTTATCTTTTCAAAAATGCATCACAAGTGTCCAGGTACTAATTTTGCTGTCATTTTTTTTTCTACGCGATGACCAATCATAATTTCAGGAGGTTGGCTCGTTGTCTGCAATGTTGTTTTCAACGGCTCCTCCGATATATCAGCGACGTCATCATACCGCGGAATTCAAAACTATGACGATCACAGTAAGATGTGTCTTGGTAAAGAAGCCATGAAACAATTCCAAACCATCTTGTCGTTCACTCAGCTGAGGTTCTACTGCAGAAAGCAAAATACTGGGCGTACTTTTCACGTGGTCACGGCGGCTAACAGCAGTGGTCAAGCTGTGGTTCGGTACTTTAGCGATCTGACTGATGCGATGCCCAATGCCTGTGGCTCGTTCGTAAGAATGGATGATGACGACTCGTTGCTAGCCGAAAACTGCCACAAATGGGGGGAAGAGAATGGAACTCGCATGGTAGGCAAATGGGGACATAGCAACATCAAACAAAGATTGTATAATCACGCCGCTTTCATTGCAGGCCATTATCACTGGGTGATACAATCGAGTAGATGGGAATGCGATGACTTCCGGGGTAACGTCTCCATCGGTGATTTTTGGAAAATCTTTGTTCGTTAGAAGCTGAACAGTTGATATTTTCTAAATGAGAAGTCCTGATCGACCTTCTAGGAGCAATTCCTAACTGCGCATTAAAAGAATAACTCTGTAAGTTTTTTTAATTTTACCAGGTCACTTTCCTCTTTTTCCTTGGTCTGTCAGTACATTGTTCAAACTTGAAGAAATTAGATTTTCTATTGTTTTGCTCGACCGAGCGTACCTATCTCTCGGTTTCCATACTTGCTGGTAGCTGGTGTTACGTTTTATTTACCATATTTATAAGTTTCTCACTCGGCTAACTTCAGTGCAAAGGCAGTGACCTATTTTCATAGTCATGTAGTAGCACTCTCTAGGTCCAGTTATGATGAAATTCCCACGTGCCCTCCCGATATTTATTGGGGCGGGTATTAGGTTGTACTTTGACAATACTTCTTGGGTAAATATCGGATCAAGGCGTTAGGAGGCTTTTAATAAGCACCAATACAGCCATGTTTTTTTTTAACTGAAAGTTACTCTAACTACCTTCCTAAAGATAAGACTAAAAATTTAAGGATTCATAGAAGTCAGTTACAATAATTACTCGCTTTGCTCTTCTGAAAGTTCTTAGAAGGTTTCTGGCATATCTAAACAAATTGTCGGGAGGAAGAAAAACAAGTGGGATAAGAAAATAAAAAGCAGAATGTTAATTGCAAGTGATGTATAGTTTGGCGCTCATGGAATCGTAAACAAAATTCATCGACTTCTTAGCATACTAGTAATGTCTAAATTCAAAGTTTATGATTCTCACTCCAACCGTTTCCAATTTGTTTTATTATCATATCACTTACCGGGGAGCAAACTGACTAAATAAGAACAAAATATGAAAAAAAGAAACAAACATGACGCAGTTTCTGACTACGATTAAACATGTATATCTCACTTTCA
The DNA here is from genome assembly GCF_964200805.1 of Pocillopora damicornis. Lineage (NCBI taxonomy): Eukaryota > Metazoa > Cnidaria > Anthozoa > Scleractinia > Pocilloporidae > Pocillopora > Pocillopora damicornis. Next base: position 17,107,074 of record NC_142675.1, on the reverse strand, counting down.
AAGTCAGTAAATTGTATAATTTTTAGCCTAAAAAAGAGTCAGTAGATTGGTGTTTAAACTAAAAAGTTTCTGTATGTGGTATGTTGTATATCATTCGTACCGAAAACATTCAGTCTGTTATAGGAAAAAATGAAAGTTTAAACGTTTAAACTGATGTATGGGGTTTTTTCTCATTTTTTTACATGGTCTCATAAATTAGCTGTGATCTTTAGCGTTCATGTTTATTGCAAGCAAAGTAATAAATGCAGCATAAATTATTGATGGGCTTAAAAATCTCTTTTTACAATCACAAAAAATAAATTGCGACCACAGAAGGATAATGTTGTTTATCGTTTTTCAGACCCTTGGTTTCTAATTTTGTGTTTTGGGGGTTGGAGGGTTAAACATTTCCATTACACCTTTCGATATTTAATTGTTGGATCAGATCAAAATCAAAATTTAAAATTATAATCAGCTTTTTTAGTACAGTAAAGGGGAAGTGGAAAAACGTGGTCGAAACACTAAAGCCAGTGTTACGACTATATCCACTACAAGGTATGTTACCATTAAATGTCGGAGGTGAGGGGCGGGAAGGAATTAGCTATCGAGCACACCACGCCCGGCGAAAGGCACCAGGACTCTAGAACTGTCTTTCCTGCTGTTTTTATACGATTCTCCAGTACGCAATTCCTCCCACATCCAAGCTTGTTTCATTATGTGTAACTCTGGTTAATCTCTAAGGCTCTCACACTTTGATTCTCACTGGATAATACTTTTTAAATTGCGGAATTCTGCATGACTCAACTCTGCTGCACGCTGTCCATGTTCTTTAAGTGTTCCATTCTCTCTCTTATTTCCACTCTCATTTCATATCTTTCTACTTCTTCTGGGTAAACTCTAAAGTACATACTTATATATTCACTACTGACAGATACGGGTGGGTATGTTAGCTGGCTGACCTTAGGAGATTAAACATTTGTTGTTAGAACGCGAAACCAAACACGAGACCTACGATCCTGACAACAAAGTAGTGAGTCAACTACTGACTGCGTTAGTTAGGCAGAAAATTATTCGGTGCAATTTCAGAAGAATATAAACTTGCGAAAATTGAAAAAAGTCAAAAAATGATGATTCGGTTAGTGTTCGGCGGAATCGTTAATAAAATGATGAGTTGTTTTATAAATTTCTATCTAAGAGGCTCAAAACAGTTCGTGGAATCTTAGATTAATGTAATTCAAGCTCCATGCTAAATCCAATCTGTTTAGTTCTCATTTGTTTTAAAGATTTTCTCACATAGTTCGGGTAAAGAAACCCCTAATCTTTATTCACTTTGAACCGCTACATAAACTAGTCAAAGGTCGAAAAAAGTGAACCTAGATCAAGTCAGAAAAGACAGATTCATTATTATTCACTATATGCTAACGGAAGAATACTGGCTTTCTAAACCTTAGGGTGCTGACTAAAACTATCTGCAAATCTTGTTTCCTCTGACGTTATGGAGAGGCAATGAGGCTAAAATAGGGCAAGTCTTCATCTCCTATAACAAGATAAAACGACTTTCTTTTTCAACAGCGGCACAATTCTATTCCTCGGATGGCGAAATAAACTATTCTATGTCTCTATCCTAAAATGTCTAACGCCTTTCCATTTAATATTTCTTTTGTGCCAGGCGTAGCTTAGAGAAAAATTTTTCTGACAGAAACCATCTACACTTTCATTCTTCTAGTTTCAGTAACAGCGATCAGCATGAGCAGTTCTATTGAGTTCTTTGGTCATCTTTGCCGTGACAACCAGACGTTGATTACAAAGCAACTCCAACATCCTTCTAGCCGGTATAACGAGCACGGATTTGTTTGTCAGGCTGGTTATTCAAGCGATACACATAGCCGTAAACGTGAGGCGAATTCTCGGTGTAGGACCGTTTAGCACCATTACAAAGATCTTCTTATAGTGCATGGCAATGGGAACAGAGGGCTCTTTGAGCCAATTGATTTTAATCACCATAGATCGCTACGTTGCTGTCAAATACCCTCTGTGGTACCACACCATTATCACAAAGGAAACGTTACTGATAGACAAACTTTTGGCATGGACATTTGAAACAATGATTACATTTCTTAAAATTGCGTTGGCATTTAAGTGTGAAAAAAGACGCTCCAACCTGATTGGGTACGGAATAGAGGTCTCTATTTGCATTATTTGCTTCTTAATTCTGATCTACATCGAAATACTGCGCCAGAAGAATCGAATTCAAATCGAACAAGTGCCGCGAGAAGAGATTAAAAGAATAAAAACTGACCCAAAAGCTGCAATATTTATAATTTTGATTGCTTTATTACTCGTCTGCGTTCCTGGGCCTTTTGTTTTAATTTTGCTTGTCTTAACACCGAGGTCTAACGTTTTGATTCTAGTTGTTTATTTGTATTCAAATTTTATGATGTTATAAGGTTTTCTTGTTAACCCTATCATTTAATGTTAGCGAAGTAAGTAGCTTCTCACGTATTTCTCGAAATTCAGCATTTCAAAAAGGCCGAAAGCAGCTCACAAAAACTGATTTACTAGATTTTTTTTTAGCTGTAAAGAGCTAACGAAATACAAAGTCGTCTTTCCAATCGAGAGTTGCTCCCTTCAGATTGAATGGGTAAGATTGGGGAAATCCAGTTTGTCAGTCATTTTAACTAACTCCTTATCGGTAATCTTTTTCATTCTCTAATAGCTTCTCTGAATCCTACACTAATTCCTTAGTACAGTGGCAATAACACAGAAAGTTTGACAATTGCTCTTCAGAACATACGCCGCGATCCTATAAGGTTTTAGGTTTCAGGTTTTTTAATGTTTTTTGCTCATTATTTTGCTTGAGTTGAGGTTTATAGAATTCACCTGGAAATTGCAATTGCTTGCTGGAAATGCCAGAAATTTATAAAAAATGGCCAATTAGTTCCGAGTAGATGGTACATTTTTGACTCTGATGAGTGCTTCAGCTAGAGTTGTCGAAAATCAGTCGAAATTTATTTTCAGTAACTTATTAATGGAACGATTAAACTTGACGATCCTAATTACTCCTTAGGGGTTTAAAGACATCTACTATAGAGTCGATTTGGTATCATTTTGTTCCAATGTTCTCGAAATGAAGCAGTGCTAGACTTCTATCTCACCTTTCTTGAGCTTGTCTTTATCCACTTGCATTGCAAAAGTTGACCACAGATAAGAAAGCTAGAGATCTAATCTGTCTAATTATCTACAAGGTATTCTTCGGGACAAGACGATTTTTTTTACCTACTTTTATGTTGATCCTTCTCAATCTCAGGAAGCTGGCTTCGAGTTTGCAACCTGGTCTTCGACGGTTACCATAATTTTTCAGCTGAAAAAACATTTCGCGGGCTCGCCACTAACCCAAACAAGATGTTTCTCACGAAAAGTGCCATGACAGAGCTGAAAAAAAAAATGTCCTTTAATCAACTTAGATTCCGCTTCAGTAAGCAACAAGGACGAATGTTCCACGTTTCCACAGTCCCTAAGAGCATCGGTGAAGCTGCAGTCCAGTATTCATGAGGCGAGACGGATGTATAGTCCGAAGCCTGTGGCTCATTTGTGAGGATGGTTGATGAAAACTAGTTTTTGGTGGGAGTTTGTTCCAATTGGGGAAAAGAAAATGGTAATTAAAACGTTGGTAAATGAGGGCAAAGCCATGATCAAAATAGATTTTACGATTACCCTGCTTTTGAATTCGGAGTAGCCTACCAATGGAATCTGTGGCCGGATACAACAAGATAGGATTGTGATGATTAGAAAGGCCCTATAGCTCTTCGGGATATCTGGAAAGTTTGTCCGCTGAAAATCTGTTGAATTGGATCATTTCTTTTATTTTGTCCTCTCGGACTAAAGAGAAGCAACTGCTCTGTTCTCATTAAACCTCCCTCTTGGTCCCGAGACAACTTATCATTCCCAATCCCATTCCGCACCGACGCGCTGTCCAGTGATCAATACGTAATTCATCCATATATGATGGAAGTAATAGACTTATTTTTTCAATCCTTACGCATTGACAATCTGCGACCTCCGCACTTTGAACGAAATGTTACACAAAGGCAAGTGCTGTGATTAGGAAAGAAAAGCAACGACAGGAAATCGTAATAGTGACGAAATCAATGAAGTTCTATTCGAATGCAAAGGGGAAGTACTTTTAGCTTATAACGGGTTTTCTCAGCAATAACGATTGTTGAGTCATAATTGGCTAAGACAAAATACATTTCTTTGTAATCTCAAGGGCACCTATGGTGGTAAAGATGGCGTTTGTAGCACACTTGTTATCAGGCACTATCATTTTAACTTTCCTAGTTTCTTGGAGACTTCTAAGAAAAATTGAATCCTTTTTTTCTGCCAATCCTCTGCCAATTGCGCTGATAAGTAATAATTCATTACCAACGGTGTTAGATGGTTACTAAAGAAACTATGGTGCTGCGTCGATGGGAGAGTATAACACGGTAATTTGATATTATCAAATGAGTTGATAATGTAAATTGGCAACCATAAAAACAATTCAAAGCTGACGTTTTTAGCGTCAGTCTTTCGTCTGAGCAAGAGGAGGAATTGTGGGAGAATAAAAATGGAACTACGCTACTAAGCTATGGGTATATTTTTTTTTCTTGAGTTTAGCGGCTTTCCGAACTCGTAATATTTTGGGAAAGGCGGTAAACTTCCATTTGCTGCTCAGAATTAATGGTATGCGGCCCTTAATTTTCCTACATTTAGACAGTTCGGAAATCCGCCGAACTCTAGAACCAAAATCGGCACTCTCAATCCCCACGGTATCAACGAACACTTTTCCTTCAACTAATTTTTTCTTGTTTTTCTCGTTACCATGTTTCTACTATGGTGTAGCTCCATTTTCTGCATATAAACACACACACAACCCACAATTCCTCCTTTCGATCTGAGGAAGGGCTGACGTTCAACACGTCAGCTTTGAAACTCTTCCCGTTGGCCAATTTACGTTATCAACTTAATGAATAATACCAGATTACCTTGTTTTATTCTCACAATAGGCATATCATTCTGCCTGTGTAACTTTTCGTCAGTTTAATCAGTAGTGTAATATTAGATGATATAGAACCTAAAGTTTTCCACTCTCAAATTCTTATCCTCATCAACATTGTCTTCATATTTCTCATGACGATAGTTTTGATAATTTCCTCCTCTATCGAACAATGTCTGTATCTTCTTTATAAGTTCGCACATTAACCGTCTGCTTCATGATAATGGGAGGAGAAATTATTCATTCGTCTTTCATGGGAATGAAAGGCTGTCACGCCTGGCTGTGTGCTAAGTTTTAATTAATGACCAGAACATTTTCGCGATTGTTCGGGGTACCTTTGAGAGACAATTGCACCGCAAGGTGGTATTATGATACTTGGGAAAAAAAAGAGGCAACTCCTAATATTAAGAGGTGTGCTCTCTTAACTTTATTATAATTACTATAAATAAAATAAGAATGACGGTAAGTTTGTCACCAATGGAAAAAAGAAGCTTTTTTCTTCTTGTCAAAACATCTTTAATTTTAATGTTGTTTCGAAGAAACTGAAACTTTTTGGTACTTTATTCATGCAATTAAAGGTCAAGATTGTACAACTTTTTCTAACGACTGACACGTATAGTTCATAGCCAGCCTTAACCGTATATCTCGCTGTGGCGAGGATTTAAAATTCCAGATTTAAATGAAAAAATCTTTTGTGTTAGTGTTTGTGCAAGTTTTCAGTGACACTCTCTGTCGCTTTTGTCTTGCCTTAAATGTTTTAATTGCTTATTGCCACCAGGTTTCCAATTTTTTTTCTTCTTATTCTGATCCAATATTATCCACAACAACGAATATTTGAAATTTAACTCTATTGGAAAAATATTAATCTGATCACCTTTGGACTTATAACTATAATAACATAAACTTGTTGGAGATATTTCTGATGTTTGGAACGTTGTATTTGAAAGAAGCCGACAACACATTGCATGATAAAAACATCTCTTTTCTAATCAAACACTTTATACATGATGAATGATTAAACGCATTATGTTATAGTATATTAGACAATACATTGTTCGTATATAACATATAACCGAATCTTCTCGAAGTTTTTATCCTGGGTTTCTTGAAACGTATAGATTTGTTTTTGATAGGCTATTCACGTCGAGCGTATTTTGAGTGGTCTTTAATGCAGAAGAATTTCGTTTATTTTGGGTTTATTGTGAAAATTTGATCTGAACCTGATGGTCTTCATATTTCTTCTTCATACTTCATATTTCATACTTCATACTTCATATTCACAGTCGTGATTATAATTTCACGAGTATTCTACATTACTAACCATGAGTGCGGAACCGATATTTATTCCTTTTATCAAATGATGCTCAAAGGCCACACTTTTAAGTCATTCCCAGTTCGACCAGGTTCGCTGGATTGCAGAGAAGCTTGCCTCGCTGACAGCAGATGCCAAAGTTATAACGTAGTGTTCAAAGGCATTTGTGAGTTAAATAACAGAACTAGGGAGGCAAGGCCGGAGAATTTTGTCAGGAACCAGGAAAGATATTATATGAAGCAAAGTTCACACAGAGGTACGACTTTTGCCCATGGCAAGAATATCATTCTATATAGTTTTTTCCAGAATCGTTTTTAATAAACAATCTTGGGCGATAAGTCATACTTTGAGAAAAGGTTGCTCACTGAAGAAAGAACGAGAGAAGGAACATCAAGGGATTAGATCATTGAGATCAGAAAAAATAATTTATAGTTCATTTGACTCCAGTTTCTATTGGCTCCATTCCCGAGCTTCCACCTGTTTCATGTAAAGAGATCAAGGCCAGAGAGACATCTTCAGAGCGTAGTGGCCGCTCTTCGAGAAAATGGTGCACAAATTGTGATTCTGGTTCTGTTTCCTGATATCATCGGTACTGAGCAGAGATGCAGATAGGCAGTTTGGTGGCCGAAGATGAACACTCACGTGGAGCGGTTGGTCCTCGAGTGTGAAGCCTACGTACGAAGCGGAAAGTCAGTCAAGCCTGTGCAACCTCCCTTGCAACCCATTCCATGGCGCGCCCGCCCATGGCAACATCTTCGAATAGATATCGCGGGAGCATTCGTTGCCGCTCGTTGTCGCATAAGTATATGATTGTTGTCCATGATCTTCATTCTACGTGGTCTGAAGTGTCCTGCAATATTTCCGTCACTTCTGGTACGATCACAAATTTTTCACCTGGTGGGGATTACCAGAAGCTGTCACTACTGAAAATAGATCCCGATTCACATCTGTCGAGTTCACTGAATTCTTACGATGTCAAAGGATTGAACATAGCGTTACGTCTCTCTACAACCCTCAAAGCAACGGTGGTGTCGAACGGTTCAACAGGACCATGAAGGAGGGAATCCAGGCATCCATGGCAGAAGAAAAATTGTTCGCCGAAGCGGTTCAAACCACACTCTGCAACTATCATGCTACTCAACATGCACTCACAGGAACATCTCCAGTGGAGTTGATGATGGGCCGAAAGCTTATCTTATCGCTGGATAATTTGAAGCCCCTCAAACTCCTCAACATGCGGCTGCCCTTTGGAGGTCGAATACGTTGTCACTAAGCAGAAAGCACTGAAATCGTACGCGGATATTAAATGAAAATCCAAGCTTCCTAAGTTCGATGTTGGTCATTGGGTTACAATGAAAAACCAGTTTCCGGTTACAAGTTGATGCCCTTCCTAACTGAACGATTAGAAATCGTGAAGTGCATTGGTCCCTCAACCTTTCAGCTACGCATTTGGTACCACCTTGGGAATGCTTGTTAGTTGGTTCATGTGTTCAAGGTTCCGGCTCCGAGTCCCGACACCAATTCAATGCAATTTCTAAGTACTTAACGTAGGAGCTTAGCTTTTCTCGTAGGGATGAAAAATATAGTATAGCTGTCAAAGTGTGGCATTCTGGTGTAAATGTCATGTACCTGTCAAATAGTTGTGACAATTTAATTATGTATGTTTATGTCAATACGATAATTAAGGCGAGGTGTGTACCGAATAGGTGACTTGTGAGTGTAGGTTATATGTCGTAGGGTTGTCTTGTAATTTTGTGGATATTAAATTTGTTTGTTTGGATACCACGTGGTCACGGCCGCTAACAGTAGTGGTCAGGCTGTGATTCAGTACTTCAGCGATCTGACGGATGCGCTGCGTAAAGCCTGTGGCTCGTTCGTAAGAATGGATGACGACGACTCGCGGCTAGCTGAAAAGGGCCACGAATGGGGGGCAGAGGAAAATGATAATATGGTCGGCAAATGGGGACTTAGTAGCGTCACAGAAAGATTTTATGATCACGCCGCTTTTATTTGGAGCCATTATCACTGGATGATGCTACCCAATAGGTGGGAATGCGATGACTTCCAGGGTAACGTCACCATTGGTGATTTTTGGAGAATCTTTGTTCGTTAGAAGCTGAGCAGCTAATGTCTTTTTCAATGAGAAGCCCTGATCGACCTTTTAAGAGCAATTCTTAACTGTGCATTAAAAGAAAAAGTCTGTGAGTTTTTTAAATTTTACCAGGTCACTTTACTGTCTTTACTAAGTCACTTACATTGTTCAAAATTCAAGAAATTAGATTTTCTTTTGTTTTGCTCGACCGAGCGTACCTATCTCTCGGTTTCCATACTTACTTGTAACTAATGTTACGTTGTACTTACTATATTTTAGATAAAAGTACCTCACTCGGTTAACTTCAGTGTAATAGCAGTGACCTATTTTCAAAGTTTTGATGTAGCAGTCTCGCGGCCATTAACGATGAAATTACCACGTGCTCTCTCGATTTTTGTTGGGGCAGGTATTAGGTTGCACCTTGACAATACTTCATGGGTAAATATCGCATCGAGGCGTTTGGAGGCTTTTAATAAGCACCATTGGAGCCATGTTTTTTTTTTAATCGAAAGTGATATTTGTTACTCTCGCTACCTTTTCATAGATAAGAATAAAACATTAAAGGGATTCATAGAAGTCAGTTATAATAATTACTCGGTTTGCTCTTCTGAACGTTCATAGAAGGGTTCTGGAATATACAGACTACGATAAAGAACTGATTTACAATTATAAACAAATTATCGGTGGGAGAAAAACAGATGGGATAGGAAAACAGTGAAAGGTATCTGTTTTGAAAAAAACAATTTTGATCACAAGTGATATATATAATTCAACCCTCATTAACCCCGTTAAAAAATTCATCGACTTCTTAGCATACTGGTAATGTATACATCCAAAGTTTATAATTCTTAATCCAACTGTTTACTATTTGTTTTATTATCATATCACTTACTGAGGAGCAAACTGACAAAATAAGAACAAAATATATAAAAAATAATAAACATGACGCAGATTCTGCTTACGATTAAACTTGTATATCCTACGTTCAAAGTTAGTAAATTTTTAGCCAAATTAGAGTTGTGTTTAAACTAAAAAGTTGCTGTATGTGGTATGTTTGTATAATTCGTGCCGAAACATTCAGTCTATCACAGGCAAAAATGAAAAAACCTTTAAACTGATAAAGGGAATTTTTCTACTATTTCTTACATGGTCTCTTAAACTAGCTGTGATCTTAAACGTTCATCTTTATTGCAAGCAAAGTAATAAATGCAGCATAGATAATTAATGGGCTTAAGAATCTCTTTCAAATCACCTTTTACAATCACGAAAAATAAATTGCGACCACAAAAGGATGATGTCGTTTATTTTTTTCAGACCCTTGGTTCCCAATTTTGTGTTTTGGGAAGTAGGTGGGTTTGATATTTCCATGATATCTTTCGACGTCTGATTGTTTTCAGTCTTTCTGGATCAGATCAGAATCAAAATTTTAAAATTAAAATCAGTTATTTTATTACCAAAAAGAGGAAGTGGATAAAAGTGGTCGAAACACCAAAGCCAGTGTGACGACTACATTAAGAGGCCCTGCGCCTAAGAAACGACCGATGATTACTGGCTAAAAATTAAAATCGGCCGATTTTTATCTTCCAAGTAGAGGTTACCTAATACTATTTAAAAATGAATTTATTTTGCTTCAGTTTCGCTTAAACCAAAAATATCGAGCCGCGAGCTTGTTACGTCTGATAACAGCAAAATCTGTCCCAAAATATGCCCTTTCAAAAACCGGTTCAAAAATCACTATCGCGACACAAAATAATGAGAAAACTACGCAGTTATGAAGAAAAAGGCCTTTTAATGCAATATCATTCGATAAACATCGAAAAACTGCCGAAGCGAATGAAAAATAAGTAAAATAAGTAATTAACTCTGGTTAATCTTCTAGGCTCTCACACTTTGATTCTCACTAGATACTTTTCCTTCAACTGCGGACTTCTGACTCTACTCTACAGCACACTATCTACATTCTTCTAGTCCTCTCTTCTCTCCCTTCTCTCTACTCTCTTCTCTCTCCTCTCTCCACTCTCTCTTCTGAACAAATTCTAAAGAACATGCCTATATATTCACTACTGACAAATACGGGTGTGTATGCCCGCTGGCTGACCTTGGGAGATCAAACATTTGTTGTTAGAGCGCTAAACCAACAAAGTACTTGAAAATGAAAACAGGGAAACAGATCTTAATGTGGCCAAACGCTTCATGAAGATTCAGGCATTAAGCAAAAGTCTCAGTTCTTTCAAATAGCCTGGGCTCTTGCGTTTTTATTTGTTTCTCTAAAAAAGGCCAGATTTTGCAAAATTTTTGGCTGGCAGCAAAACCATTCCAATGTTCCGTATAAAGAAAGCAATACAACATTATTACGCAGTTCGCAAAACCACATAAGCATAAAACTCGAAAGCGAAAACTCAACCATTTATATACAGGTATTCCAATAAAAATTCCGCGAATGTTCAAGTAATCAAGCCGAGTAAACATCCAGTTAGGCAACACCTGCAGCGAGCGAAATCACAATGCACACGCAGGGACCGCGCAGAGGGAGGGGCTGGGGGGGGGGCTTTAGCCCCCCCACTTTTTTGCAAGAATAAAATTAAATTAAACAAAAAATAATTTAACAAAAAAATTTTCCTTCACGCATTCTTCTTTAGCATCACATCGGTGTGGAGCCGACGTTTACTCCACCGGTCAAATGATGCTTAAAGGACACACCTTTAATAGGTTAAAATTCACCCAGCCTCGTTCGATTGCAGACAAGCCTGCCCCTGTCAAAGATATCTAAGGTCAAAGCTAAGACGTGGTCATATCCAAAAGCATCTGTTAGCTGAATAACAGAACTAAGGAGGCCAAACCAGAAGACTTTATTAAAGACAAGGGCAGATGTTATATGCAGAGAGGTTCAGGAAGAGGTAAAATAATGAAAGATCAACAATATTTAACTCTTCTACTTTAGAGGCTTCCTGTTTTCCATGTAGGAGATTCCAATCAACTTTTAATGTGTCTCATGAATTAATAGCAATCACCAGTGATTCTAGTTCCTGTCGGCTCTATGCCGGAGCTGCCTGCTGATTCGTGTAAAGAGTTAAAAGCGAATGAAGGAAGACAAGCAGTCAGCGGTAATAATTAGTTGGATCCAATGATATCTGGAAACCCTATGATAGCTCGTTGCAACATGACTACAGAAAGCAAGAACAAAAGCTATTTTCTACGTCAGCATTTTAACTAACTTAACTGTTAACCTTTCATATTTTACCACTTAGCTAAAAGCGGAAATGAGTACACACAGACCGGTCTCATATAACGGACATAATTACTATTCTGGCCTTGACCAGAAAGCTAATTTACATGAATATGATATAATAGCAATAAGGTCTACCAGAGGTCTCTGGATCGAAATATTCCGCACACAGCTTACATGTAAGAAAAGCTGCCTAGTTTTCGTGACATGAAAGGGCCAAATCGATAAAATTCCCAAATGTTTGGTATCCCAATAAATTTCCGAGGTTAATTTTCAATCAAGTATTCACAAGTTTGTAGTTTTGCATCTTCCCGGGACAAACGGAAACAAGTAGTCTGATTTAGGTATTTTCAAGGTATTTTTTTTCTTTACTTTTTCCTGGTGTAGGGACAAAAAATCACGGTTATTAGTTCAGTACTACCGAAATTAGCCATCAGTCGGAAGTAATGCCCAGCCGTAAGTTCCGAACACAGAAGAAACAAAATGTTGTCGACCAAGTAATTAGACTAAATTTGGTAAAGCTGCACCTATTGACAACCGAGGTGTCCTCCCTATAAGCCTGGTGGGTTCTTAGAGGTCTATTTGCCCTTCCATGCCGTTGAATTTCACATATATTTCCTCTCAAGTGGCTAGTAAATCATGATGATGATGATGATGATAATGATGACGAATCACGTGCTAGAAAAAAAAATAAACGCAGCCAAACGACTCAAATCACAGACTAGTGATAATTATCCTTCAAAAAATCAGCCCCAACAAATAAGAGATTTTTCTACTAAGGTTTCGACGTATGAAAATCCTTCCTTTGTCAGTAACCTCTCCCATCCATCAGGTGAGTTTCCAAAAAATGTGCAGTACCTGAACTTACATACCATCGTGTATACCCATCTGATTTGCAACCATGACAGCAATAGCCATGCTAAGGTTTACTCGCGAACACTTGGCATTGGATTGGAGAACACTTAGCACTGGACCCCAAAAGTGCCACCCCCACGTAGTGTTTACTTCCGTGCCCAGTCCTCTAAAGGACAAAAAGGACAAAAGACAGAGTATTCCGGCAACTCTTCCCCTAAGATATTACAAAATTGAAAATAGACTGAGCTATTGACCAAACTTAAAAATAATCTTAGAGACCAAAAAAGTCATGACTCTGGTAGTGTTCCATTAATATAAAATAAAATAAAAAACAACAAAAACAACAGTGCTACTTTTATTAAATGAACAAAAAAATTATGCTTGTTTTTCCAAATTTTACTTGCAAAATCTATAAAGGCCTACTCGCAAGTGTCGTTAAGTTAGAGCAGGCGCGGTAGCAAAGCCGCAAGTTTTCAAACATCAAATATGTGGCCGAGCGAAGTTGATCACGGATTCTGAGAAAGTAAATTTGCCCGATTTAAGCTGGAAAAAAGTTGGTGTAAGTAAACCAGAAGGGGGTGATTTGACGATGGCAATGGAATTTTACTAATCACGACATTTTCAGTAGCTTCAAGTAAATAGATCCAGTTTGATGAGGTGGGCATGGCGTGTTCAGAGTTACTTGTGATGTGTGAAATTCTTGTGTAAATCGATTTGCTGTTGAACTAGATATAGGCGGTCGACGTACAGATGTTTTTAACCCTCCATGGGTTAATGACCAAAATAAACCGAGGAATTAGAAACTATTAAATTCGTTATGCGTCTGTGACAATGGCATTTCGACAAGGAACTCAGTGTCATTTCTTCAAATGAGCAATGACTTAGAGGTTCCAATCGAACAGTCTAATTAGTGAAAATGATAATAAGATCAACAACACTCACCAAAAATTTGTGTTGAAAACTAGTTCGATTTCTTCTCCCCATCTGTGCCGTCTTTTCTAAGTTGTCTATTTTTATCGTTATTTTTACTCGACTGCTTATTTACTTATTTGTCACTTTTCTTTCTTTTTTTTTTAAGGGGGAGGGGGGTAACTAACGGTTTCATGTGCGCTTTGAAGCGTTGACTGACAGCGGCGAGGGTCTCGAGACTAAAAAGTTATTCCCTTACAGAGAACCTATTTTTAGACACACTTGCCGGGAGTGGCGCCGCATATGAAAGGATGAAGCAGGCCTAAAGGCGAAATATTCTTTCACCATACCGCATTCCTCTTTCTTCGAGTAAGGTAGGATTTTGTACGGAGTTATTTCTTGGCGATTAAGAGACAGCACTGTGCAAGTTTCCTATGTAAATGTTAATTCGAGACAGATTGCTCGTTCATCGATAACACGTCCAAATGAACCAGTCGTTCCAAAGAAAACACGTCAAAGTAACAATTTCATTTTTGTCGACCATAATACTTACTCAGTGGTACGATTTTATTCAATTATAAAGAAATATTGATTGGGCTTCCTACAAGTCATCTAGGATCTCATTACAGTTGATATTAATTAACGCAACACGGTATTGTCATAAGCAGATTGGATAATTGCCATATTTCCTTTCGCATCACTTATCTGTTGGCAGGAACAATAAACTCGCCTTCATTCATAGAACAGAGAACGCAGCAATTGACGTCTCTGGAATTTGGAATCTTCTGTGAAAATTTGTCTTGTTCTGAGACGCTCACTCGGAAGCATTGCTTGTCTTCTCAATAAACATGGGAGTTTCCCAATTGTTCGTCGGCTGATCAGCACGTACTCTTAGAATGATTCTCTCTTAATTAACATTCGCTAAAACTTAGCCTCCCTATATAACTAAATCTAAGTATGGAATATACCTATTTTGTGATTCTCCGGAATGTTCGGGTGTGATAATTTGACTTTTCTAGATCTGTTGTGAGTAATCATGTAATTTGTCGTCTATGGCCATTATTGACATAGTAAGGTCACAGTTTACAAGATGTCTCAGGTTTTTAGACTTTAACGGCTCTATACGAGTTTAAAACAGAATAGAAAACTTCAAAACAGAAACGTTGCTGACTGTTAAACAATAGAGGCTGCGTACAATGAACTTTATGCTAAATTTCCACAACTATTGCGGAGGTTACACAAACAATCTCATAATGTTTGGATATTAACTGCGACAACTGCAAACAGGCATTAGAACTGTGAACTTGATTGGATATTCACAGCCGTTTAAGAACTAATTAGGCAGAGAGTTCAGGAAGATATCAGTGTTTCATTAATCCTTTGTAGTTGAGAATACAATTATTCTGCAAGTTGTGTTTTCATCATTTCTCTCTTAGTGTGTACCGTAGATAATCGCTCTTTAAGGCGTTGTTATTCACAAATATACAAACTCCTCTGGAAAATAACGTGAACAATATCATTCACATCGGGATGAGAAAACATCCACCATCCTATAAATTTTCCGATTGAAAGACCTTTCGTAGCTTACCATAATATCTCACATTTACTCCGTGAGAACCGCTCTAACTCTGCGAGAACTCAATGGAAACGCGTATGATAGGAAAATGTAAGTAACTAAAGATATCGATATGGAAGAGGCTCGAGAGAAACGAAAAACAGTCACTTAGACGGTGACACAATACAGTTTGGCAACTTAATACCTTTGAAGGAATGGAAAGAACATTGTTTAGAGTCCATATGCGGAAAGTATGTTAATTACATTTATTTCAAGTGCCCTGCTGGTCGACCGCTTCCTTGGTAAAAAAATTGATTTCTCTCTCCAGCCTTCCGCTGCCATTAAAATCACAGATGGCGGCCATAATTTCCGTTATGAAATCACTGAGCACTCGCTCGCCAAAATTACGCCTGCTCTACAGGCTAGGAAGAAGGTGGTATTTCTTAAGAGTGAAGATTCTGTAGGTTGCTATAGATTGTAATTTTTTATAAAAACAAAATCATTTTTTTCCATATTGTCTATTTATGATTCTTTGTGTCATCTATGGTTACTTTTTTGTGATTACAAGTGAAGCTAGCTAGTTGCTACTTAAGCATGGTTCTGCAATATCATAAATCCTCTAATTTTTGAAAATTACCAAGCCGCACCTTGAAGAACAATAAAAGGCATAACTTTAGTTGCAATGAAGATAATTGGACAGAATATTAAGTGTTTGGTTCATGAAATAATCTACTTTTGCTTAATACAAAAGTTATGCTCACAAGTATGTATAAATGTCTTGTCTTAGTAGGGCAGGAAAAAGAACCCTTCAAACATTTTGTTATGCTCGGCTTTCCTTGCACCAAATAGACCTTTTTACAGTTCCCAGCGCTATATTGGAAATGCAACTGCGCACACGTGAGAACGAGGCTGGGGTTGACTCGTGTTAAATCTCTGTGAGCGCTTTTGGTGAAATTCATACTTAGGCAGTAAAATTGTTCGATTTTTAAGGAAAATGGATGATCCTAGCCGAAATCTCGATAAAGCTAATTTTTCTCCCAAAAAGAAAGGAGAGTATTGTGCCGCTTTTGGTTGTTCAAATACATTTTATAGCCCCAATGGTTTACCTACGAGCTTTCACTTCAGGTTTACGCACGGAGGCATGTATTTTTGCTAAGTATTTATCTTATTTTATTCTCTGTGAATTATGGATGAGGGTGACTATTGTTGCAAAGTTAGTACAAATTTTCAATTAGGTACCTGAATTGTTTTAAGTTCGATAGAGTTTTTTCTCATTGCGGCAGTAAGTCAATAAGTTCAGTACTGCTCACCTGTTTACTACATGGCTTGCCTAAAACACTCCTAGCAGAGAAACTCTTGGAAAGTAATTGCTTTTAATAAAATAACCAAGACACTGTATCTTCAGAGTTTTCACTTATTATGGCAAACCCAGAAAACTGACACAAATTTGGTAGCAATTGCGACAAAAGCAGTTTTCAGTAGTTGTTGTTTTTGTTTTTCATGATAGCATAGTAATCCACTTCGGATGCCCCATGGAACTCTCAAAAAATATTTTGTGTGCTTTATGTATCAATCAATTTGATGCTTCAAATTGGAAAAAAGAAAAAGTGAGTTTTACCAACTAAAAGAGTTCTCAACACAAAGATGAACTGACTCTAAATTTTATTATTCCCAAAATTGTCCTCATAATAAAAAGTTTAATAGAAGTCTTGCAAAATATAATTTCTCATACAATTCGATGGTCTGAAAGATTCTCTTTCAAACAAATCTTATAGTGACTGTAACAGTATAGAATAAATATCTTTATTTGGATATATTTCTCAATCTTTTAAGTATTTCAAAATTATATTATCATAACATTAGTTAACACAATGCAATAAAAACTAGTATAGCAAACCTTTGAGTCAGAAGGCCTCTGAATGCCAAGAATGGGAATATCAATTCACTGAATGTTTATCACAGACAGAAACTTAAATGTGTGTGAAGGACTAGCATTGCTGAGATCAGTAGCTGAGAGGGAGCATTTCTGCTCTCTTCCTTTAACCCTTAAATACCCAAGATCTGTTGTTAATTCTCCCTTCTAGTTGTTACACATTTACTTGTAAATAAGTTATGAGAGTTTGATGTAAGATCAAGATAACTTCTGCCTGATAAGTTTCGGTATTATCATTATCTGTTTGCTGGATAGTGTTTGGAAATTATAGGGAGAAGTTACATGAATCAGTCACTTTTGGGAGTTTTTAAATTTTCTAATATTTTGGTCTGATTCTTTCAATGCTGTCTTGCCACCTAATAAACTACCATGAGTCGTGAACTCAAATGGTTTTCAATGTATCACAAGCATAAGTTGTCCTGGGCCAGATGGGTTTCAAAATATTATGACATCTGTTAGTTACTGTTTCCCTCATGGGTTGATAGAAAGAAGGTTATAAGTTTTGTATAGTTTCCCTAAAGATACAATGTACAAATGGCAAACTAAAATACATCTTGGTAAACAAAATGGGAACAACTTTAATTGAAGAATATGGTACAACAACAAGTACCACGTCAACAACAGCAGCAATAACAAATCTCCTCTACCTAGAGGGCTATAGCCTTTGCCTCGCTTTCTAAGCTTCTTTGGTACTTCCTGTGATGCATTCCTCTTAACACGATGTGGCGATATTCTCGTAAAACAACAGGGTAATCGTAAAGCTGAATGAAATTAATCTCAGGTAAATTACGGAGATCGCTCGACCATCCAAGGGCTGAAATCCTTACCATAGTTGCTTCGTATTTGAAGTCGTTCTGGTTTTGTTCTAGGTCCTGGACATCTGTAAGAAGATCTCGGTTTTCTCCATCACTTGATGGAAGGATGTGTCACATCAGCAAAGCATAAACTTTCGACACTAAGTCGGCTCTAATTCCGCCCGTCGATTTTGAATTAGATTTCTAAATCTCCCTGAGATCTTTAGCTTCGAGTTTCTGAATTTCATCTAATGACCAAATTTCCATATAATTGTATTAAAGAACCATTTTGAAGGGAGAAATCGCATTGAAAAGTGGATTAGAACGTGAAATGTCAGCAGATCAGCTGTTTGAAAGAACCGCCGGGTCAACCCCAGCCTGGCTATCGTGTGTGCGCGGTTACTAATCCAATATGGCGCCGGGAACTGTAAAAGGTCTATCCCGGGCACGAGGACCCATATGTAACAAAAATAGTCTCAAAATGAAATATGTAAATAATTTCTGCTGATTAAAAAGGTATATAGTTTATTGGGGCTAATTAAAATGAAAATGTAATGAGCTGTGGCCTGATTTATACTTCTTGGAACTTAAAAACCCTTCATGTACAAATTAGACCAGGTTTGTACTGTTAATGGGAAAATCACTGCTTTACAAGAAAATAACGATCAACAATTGGTAGCAAACCACAGCCCTGGATTTACCTTTAACCCTTTAACGCCCAAGATCTGATCGTTAACTCTTACATCAAGCTGCTGTGCATTTGCTAATGTAAAAAAGTGACCAGAAGTTGGTGTTAGATCAAGATAAGAAAAGCCTAAATGTGTTTTTTCTACTTCAATAATAATGATAGATTCTAAACATCACAAATCAATCACGCTAAACACTTCAGTGTGATTTCTTGATGATGTGTACTTTTTCTTATGGTCATGCATCTATTTTTAGTATCTATCTTTTACCAGCTGACAGCTGAGAAGAATTAAGTCCACAATGGCGATTTGACCATCGTAGGCAAACCCTACAACTGATTAAATTTTATTTGATAAAAAACATGAGGGGCAGTAAAGTAAATTAGCTAGCACAATTTAAGTTTCCCTTCAGAAGTATTCTGCGATCTTTTTCTATCATAAGGTAAAGTTTACAGTTTCCCTCATTTCACTGTCTTCTGTTCATTTGTTTGTTTGCTTTCCTAAAAATCCTAACTATTGCTGCCAACAAATGCAAGGAGCATATGAAATGTGTACAGTTATTAAAGACTTAATTTAATCAGATTCATAAACGTAGAATTATTGCTCGAACATATGATTGGGGTAAACACCACAAGTGCCTGGTAAACACCATTCTATTGTCTTCTTACTCTTCCACCTTGGAGGGTGCCTTGTGTCCATAAAAATTCAAGTTCAGAGCCTTTAATAGCTTTTTAGGCAACAAATATCAACAAAAAAAAACAGCCATAACAAATGATATTTTTAAAGACACCAGTCTACAGTGGTACCTATACGCAACTGACATGTATGAGTGAAGCATGTCAAGCATTAAGGTATATGATTGTCAATTTGCTTTTCATTACTTGCAAACAGCTTATTCCTAGCAGCTTTGAAAACTTATCTCCACTTAAAAAAAAGCATTTCCCATAACAATTTAACCATAAAACACCTATTAGGCCTCTAGCAAGAGGTTTTTCCAACATAAGTCTTTCATAAGATTAGATTCTCATCGCAATTTTTTCACATTTGAAAGCATTAGTATATTTAACCATTACAATATAATGAAAACCCCTATTTTAAGACACACATGGTAGTCCTATGTACATTGTACTCCAGTAAAGTGTTCTTATCTAGAGTGAAGTTTCAAACTCATTGAAATTAAGATGACTTCATGATTCAGACTTAAGTTAAAGAAATGTGTAATGCCTATTTACAAGGATGAAAAGGGAGTGCCATTTATTAATTTTATAATAGTAAATGCCAAAAACCTTACAGATGGAATTTTAAAAAAAACTACTGAAATATGGCATATCTTAATTCACTGAGATTTGAATAATTTGAGTTGGCACACAGAGAATTGTAGAAGAGGCTTCATGAAAAAAAGCCAGTTCACAAGTTTACTGATCTTCTCACCTGAGTTTAATCTGAAAACATAACTCTGTAACATTTCTGTTTAATCTTCTCAAACTTGAATTGAAACAAAATTTAATTACTTGCAGGCAGGTTAGAGGAAATTCAAAGAATGGATATAATTGTTACGAGAAAAGAAACCGTTACAATAAAATATGTGAAGATATTTGCTTACTATATACATACTGAGATTTACTCCAAACTAAATTAACAAAAAAAAAAGATTTGTAATAAACTGCACAAATTCTGATAGGTAGGGTGGTTCTTCCCACAATTGAGAAATGAGCATCTGAACAATCACAAGTTGTAGATGAAATTTTTGACCAGTGAAAACAACAGAAATTGCATGCACCAATGAACTTTAATGGAACATCTTTATTTCTTTCATGTCCCAACCACATTTAACCATTTTTAGAACTCACTGACATACCAATTAAAGCATAATAATATTAAACTTGGTGATGCACTTGCTCTAAAATTATTGTTGATGTAAGTGGAAACAGACTAAATAAAAAAATTTATATCAAGTTTAAGAAGTCACAAAGAATTGCTATCATTTAATGGTTCATGGTCCCAATGTGCATGAACCAACTGGCTTGTCTTAGGCTTCCAATATGTAACAATGAAAAAGCGAGAGCAAATTTGGCTTTCAGGGTGAATCGAGGATTCTACCCAATCCAATTTTTTGGCAGAAGTGCTCCACAAAGGTTTACAAACCATTGAATTTTCATCTTTCCCTTGTATAG
Source organism: Pocillopora damicornis (assembly GCF_964200805.1). Lineage (NCBI taxonomy): Eukaryota > Metazoa > Cnidaria > Anthozoa > Scleractinia > Pocilloporidae > Pocillopora > Pocillopora damicornis. Next base: position 17,086,524 of record NC_142675.1, on the reverse strand, counting down.
AGCTTTATAGTTCAGTGTAAGAAAAATTCTGATTTTTTCTGTTAGAAATTAAGGTTTGAGAGGTTATAGTTAACTTACCATTCAAAGCTATCAAAGCACACGGTTGCAATTTTTGTATTTTTTTTGACAGCTGCCCCTTTTACTGAAATTATTTTCTCTTTGCTTATCATAGCAAAGCGGGAAGCCATTTAGTTGTTGTATGATGCTTCGAGCCGAGGTGAATAGCTGGTTAAGCTAACCTCCAGTGAGCTTGGCAATCAATTTATTAAAAGCACCTAAACAAATCCACCATAATTTTCCATTGTCTCTTTAACAAATAGATTTCATGTTGCTATGCATCTGTTGAGTAACAGATCACATGTGACATCAGAATGTGGTAGGAACAAAAAAAATGGCACATAAGATGCAGCATAGCCTGTTCCAGGCATTCAGTTATTAAAACAGAGCAAACAGCATGACAATAGCAGAGGAGTGAAAAATTGAGGGAGACTACAGCATTTTTTACTATCGTGCTTTGTTTTATAGAGCAAGTTATATGTAGTTGTGACTGTCACTGATGTTCTTGATTTATAGCTGTACTGAGCCATGGCAATACGGAATTTATTTATTTTCTTAACTAAGAAACAAAAATTGTTAATGCATGGTTATGTCACCTATGTTTTTGTTCTCCAATAGATCATACGAGTACATGAAAGGACCAATCAAAATGCACGTAGAATTCAGCTTATTATATAAAACTTTATTGATAATAGAAATAAGGTCAAAGACATTCAGAGAAAAAGGTCAGGCGCAGTACAAGTTTTGAACATTGTTGACATCCTTTCTAAGACCAAAATTATAGACATAAGATTGTGGTTGATTTCTCTTTTACAAACATTGGAATTTTTATGCCACTTAAATTTTTATGCCAGTGCCAAAGTTTGTGGAAAATCATGCACATCTGACAATTTTGATTGATCATTGCATTGTTGTTTTTGCTTTTGTTGTTGTTTTAACTTGTGTTGTGATAATTAACTCCAATAATTAATTACACTTTGTATACATGTAATTGCTCAGGTGATTATAAAGATGCGCATGCTCTGATTGGTTGAAGATTGCATCAAATGTTTGTGAGGAAGTGTAAAATGCAATAGAAGAAAATTAAATTGCAAAGAGCATGTAAGACGCTAAAAGATTAGCTGAACACTTTTCACAACAAAGAGATGAAGATTTTTCTCATTCAATTAAAAGAGCCTCTTGCTCATCTTGATACAGGTAATCACCACAATTGGAACATTTAAATGTGCAAAAATGCTTTATGAATTTATAATACAATTTGAACGCACCCTGTCAATTTACTTACACACCAAAATTAAATAATCACACAATTCCAAACAAAGGAAGTCCAGTTATTTACTCACCTGCTTCAACTTTTGAGGGCTTATTTAAGGTACAGAGAAATAGATTTGGTAAACAGAATACAATTAAAACAAAGTTGAAAGTTTGAAAGCTAAAAGATATGAATTAAAATCATCAAACCCTGTGCATCCTAGCAAAAAAAGGGTCAATCACCACCATAACCTCTCCCAAATGTTCATGCTTACAGGAAATCACTAATTTTTGTTACTAGGTGACACAAATGCATTTTTCTATAATAGCATATGACTGTACAGGTCAAGTGGAAGGTTCCTGCATGGGGAATGACCTAACACAATCCAAGTTTCCCTTCTTAAGTATTCTGTCACAGTGATATTTTGGATCAATATCAGTATCTGGGCAACTGCTCACCTACCCCTCCCCTAACCCAACATCAAGCCTAACTTGTCATCAATTGACTGTTGTTAGGTTGGGGGAGGGGTAAGTGGACAGTTGCCCAGATACTGATATTAATTCGTTATTTCTTCTATCATATGGTAAAGTTTGTACAGTTTACCTCATTTTACTGACTTCTGTTCATTTGTTTGTTTGCTTTCCTAACAACCTAAACTATTGTTGCCAACAAATGCAAGAAGCACATAAAATGTGTACAGTTATTAACACTTTAATCTCTGAGTGACTGGCATCTAATTTCTCCTTTCAACATGACATCCCTGAATCAAACATTAAAGTCATGAGAATAAAGGAAATGGTAATCAACTGAAGAACCTCTTGATTGTTAAACAAATTCTCATTCCCAGAACATTAGGAAATGTATAGAGAGCAGTATGGAGAATATGCATACTATCATGTTAGGGTGTAAAGGGTTAAGGAAATCATGTAATCAATTTTATAAATGTATAGAGTATTGCTTGAATATATAATTGTGGTAAGTGCAAGTGCATATTGAACATCATTCTAAGGTCTTCCACTCTTCCACCTTGGAGGGTGCCTTGTGTACATAAAAATTGAAGTTCATCACATTTAGTATTGCTTTTTTAATTGGCTACAAAGATCAACAAAGAACAACAGCCACACCAAAAATTTTTTTTAAAAGACACCTCTAATTAATGGTACACACAACTGACATGTTTGAGTGAAGCATGTCAAGCATTAAGGTATGATTGTCAATTTGGTTTTTATTACTTGCAAATAGCTTATTTCTATCGGCCTTGAAAACTTCTGTAATCCTCACTTTCAAAGAAAAGCATTTCCCATGAACATTCAAAGATTAAAGACATAAGCTACCAGCATCAGGGTTTTCCATTGTTTCATAACATCAGATTCTCATCGCATTTTCTTGTTACATTTGAAAGCATAAGAAAATTTTAATCATAACGACATAATGAAATCCCCCATTTTAACCCTTTTAGTCCCACTCGTGACCTAGACAGAATTTCACCTTACATTATCAGTACAATATCAAGCAGACAAGTAATGAGAATAGAAAAAATATCAATAAGGGGATTATTGGTTGATCCAATTCCAAATTCTCCAACATAACATAACATAAGTTGTATGACAGACAGTAAGGAGATATATATTAATGAAATCTTGAGGGTTAACTAAAGATACATATGGTAATCATATGTACCAGAAAGACAGGGTATAGATGTACATGTAACAATTACCTCAGTAAAGTGTAAATGTACAATGAAGTTTCAAACTTTTTGAAATTAACTTGACTTCGTGATTCAGATTTTAGTTAAAGAAATGTGTAATATGTCTTTACATGGATGAAAACAGAATGCTATTTGTGAATTTTAAAATAGTGGATGCCAAAAACTTAAAGCCCACATTATTAATCATTTCAAAGACAAATGACACAGCAGCCATTAATTAACAAACATCATCCATCCCAAAGGTAACATTTTGTAGCCAAAATAAAGCCATACTCTCTATACCCGACCAAGGGACATAAACAAGAAAATGCCAGAATAGAGTGCCACATGTGTCTTGCGTGTCCTCTCTCGTGTATAGCCTTTGTGTCAAAATGTTTAGAAATTTAAAACTTTCGGTGGCATTATTTCCGCTTTCACTCCTTAAAACAATTTCGTTTTTGGTGCATTGTCGTCACTCTGTCCGCAATGTGACTTGAAAGTGATTTATACAAAAATTCTATCAGCAGAAAAAAAGGTTAAGAATGAATTCCAAAACACGGGGGTTTTCACTAAAATTTCTGACAGGATTTTATTTGAGTTGGCTCTTAGGTAGAATGCATAACTCTAAGACCATATGCAAAATTTAAACACAATTAACCATGGAATTTTCAAGAGAATTAAACATTTGTCTGTTTGTGGGCCTTTCTCTAAAAGCCCTTTGTGTTGTAATGGCAATGCTGACAGCAATACTTCTACAACCAATTGATGGGGCATTATCATCTTTATTTCAGGGTGAAATTTGACGATTATCCGCTTATCCTATCTTAAGTTGTTTTGGTCCTAAATACACTAAGCAGGCCAAAATAAGTTTCGAGCCACCTTAACAAATCGAATCCCCACTTTGTGCTTGTCCTATTTTGTTAATCATTTGCATTATTAGACCAAATTGGACTCTGCATGGTCCCATTACCATCATAAATCACAACATATCCAACATCCCAAACATATCTTGGCATCCCCTTTCTTTTATGTCATGAAAGTTGAGTGTCTACAGGAAGCAATGCGGTCGCTAAGCCACAAAATGACATTGCCATCAATCTGCTTCACACTAATTTTAGAGCATTTGGTTCAAAAGATACATTATAATAATAATAATAATAATCTTAACATCTGTCTTATTCTTTACAAAACACTATTTTATATGGAAAGTTACAAAAGCTCTACCACATGAAAGAAGATGAACTGAGCTGGTCTTGAATTGTTGTCCTTTTAACTCTTTATGTAAACTTGTTGAAGAATATTACCTGAAGTCACGCACAAGAGCTGTGATCGGAAAAACTGATCTTAAAAACTACATTTGAAGTTTCACCAAATTTGACACTGGCAACTTATTTTACCTATGTTACAATGGCCTTTCACTTAAAAGGTGGCACGTTAAAGCATTCTCTGCTACGCTGACGTAAGTCACTGTTAATCACGCACTCTTTAATTCAGGCCCCATTCACACTAATGCATGGTGAGTTTTATTCAATAAGAAAAGAGAAACAGAAAGCTCACTTTTTTCTTTCTTAATCAAATAAGGTGCAATTTAGCAGTGAAAAGTTTACTTATCTATATTCAACATTTAATTTTGCAGCTCAGTAGCCTGCATGTATACACCTCAAGTAAAATTCACAATACCTCCAGGCTGTAAAGATCACCTTGATTTCTTCTTTCTTTTAAAATATTCCATACCCAAAAGTTTTTCATGGAGTCTTAGTCTTTGAGGGGTCTTAGGTCTTAGGTCTTAGGTCATGACACCCATGAAGAATTCGTGGAAGAGGATGGTATTTCTTCAGACTGATGATTCTGTAGGTTGCTATGGATAGTAATTTTTTTATATGAACAGAACCATTTTTCCATATTGTCTATTATGGTTCTTTGCGTCATCTATGATTACATTTTTGGTGAATACAAGTAGAGCTCGCTATAGCTGTCAAGTATAGTTCTGCAATATATCATACATCCTCTAATTTTTGAAAATTACCAAACCACAGCTTGACAAACTAAAAGGCATAACCTTAGTTGCAATGAAGATAATTGGACTGAATAACTAGTGTTTGCTTCCTGAAATAATCTACTTAAATTGCTTAATACAAAAGTTATGCTCACAAGTATGTAAATGCCTTGTCTTAGTAGGGCAGGACCAAAATTAATTATGTGCACAAGGACCCATATGTTACAAAATAGTCTTAAAATGATTCCCAATTTTCTTATATGGACTAAAAATGTATTATTGGGTTAAGCTGAAATGTGATGTGCTCAGGCCTGATTTGTTAGCTTACATCATAAAAACAAAAAAATTTGTACTAATGAAAAAGCTATGCAAACCTTTTCACAACACCTGCCTGTACCTGTATGGCAGGTAGTAAGGTCATTTGAAATGGTCATGATCTCAGTTTTAATTTTGAAAACACACATGCATATAGATTACCTATCATAATTTTAATGCACTCCTCAAAGGGGAACAAATAAGTTTCAAGTTCCTATTTATTCAGTTTAGGTTAGTGAGGTAAAATTGAGTCTAACATTTATATGATGACAGGTACAAGAAATTTTCACAACTTAAATGTATAGGGTTAGCCTACCTAGAACAATAACCTTCATGTACATTAATTAGACCAGGTTTGTACTGATAAGGGGAAAAATCACTGCTTTACAAGAAAATGATGATCAAAAAAGCAAACCACAGCCCTGGGTCTGCCTTTAATTTTGAACTGAACAGAGTGATCACAAAATAGAAATTTGTTATTTCATAAAATAACTAACATAACTTCTCCCAACCATTCATGCTTACAGGAAATCATTAATTTTTGTCAGTAGGTGGTACTGTATTTACAATAGTTCTATCAAATAGATGCAAATGCATTTTTTTTAAAAAGTTATCTCATAGTATATGACTGTACAGATCATGTGGAAGAGACTATAACATTTTAATTACCGGTACCTTAGCAAACTGCATCATCCAAATTGCAAGCCAAGGTGTATTTACTAAGTGCTCAAGTTTCCAAATTATAGTCACCTAATTGTTACCATCAAGTTCACTCCTTTTTGAGGCTTGATTCAGCTTTATAATCCTGTCACATGTGAAAACATCAAATGTTACTCACATATTCAAATAACTACCTGAATCACATAGTTACAATTTTTTCAAAAACCCTTTAACTGTATTCCAGATATAGTTAATGGTATTCAGAAGATAAATGAAGAAAGTTCTTGAAACATTCTATGTTGTGAATGTTAATTGTGAAGGCAATGAAGACATCTGTGAAGCTATAATAACAATAAACTTTCCATGTAATAAATCATAATGAAGCTAGTTATGAAAAAATTTAATCTCACCCAGTTTGATTGTAGAATCCAAAATCTTAATAACTCGCTGGTGAATAATGACCTAAATGTGTTTTTCTTGCTTCTATCATTCTAAATATTATAAATTAATCGCACCTGAACCAATTAAGTGTGATTTTCTTTAATGTTGTGTACTTTTTCTTATAGTCATCTATTTTCCCGTGCGAACTGAATTCTCAAAAATTCCCACATATGCGAATATAACCTTTGCCAACTGAAGTCCCAGTTTTCTGGGAAACCAGTTTAGAGGCTTAATTCAACTTCGGCTTGATGAAAGGTAAATGCTATAAAACATTTACCAAGAGATATACATACATGTATATGCTTATATTGACTTAAAGATCATGAAATTTATTTTTCAAACTAATATTGTGATGCAAAATGTCTCAGGTTCACCGATGTGCCAAAATCATCAAATTTATCAGTTGTTCCTTGGTACACAACTTCCATATGTGTAACAATAATTACATTGTTATATACACTTAGAGAACTTTGTTATTTATAAACATAAGTCACTTGCCTAACCTACATTACAAGTTGCCTTTGTCGCATTATTTTAAGTAGAAATTTCATGCCTTAGACAAACAAATTCAACACCTGATTAATCTTTCTCTTTTCATGATAGTTGTTGCTTTTTTTTCAGTTTTTTGCTCTGTTTTCGTGACTGACTGCTGTAATTTGTTTTGCTGTTTTTTATTCTTACAAACATTTTTGTAAGACCCAGGTAAAAATATGAGGCGGGATCCCGCCATTCCCACCTGGGATCCCAGGTGTATCCCAGGTGGGATCCCGCCTTCTTCAGGTGGGATCCCGACCGGGATTTTGGAACATCCCAGGTGGGATCCCGACCGGGATTTTGGAACATCCCAGGTGGGATCCCGACCGGGATTTTGGAACATCCCAGGTGGGATCCCGACCGGGATTATGGAACATCCCAGGTGGGATCCCGACCGGGATTTTGGAACATCCCAGGTGGGATCCCGACCGGGATTATGGAACATCCCAGGTGGGATCCCGACCGGGATTATGGAACATCCCAGGTGGGATCCCACCCGGGATTATGGAACATCCCATGTGGGATCCCACCCGGGATTATGGAACATCCCGCATGGGATCCCACCTGGGATTATGGAACATCCCGCATGGGATCCCACCTGGGATTATGGAACATCCCACATGGGATCCCACCTGGGATTATGGAACATCCCGCATGGGATCCCACATGGGATCCTGCCAATTGAAGTTGGGATCCCGCCTTAAATTCCTAATAGCATCCCACCTGGGAAAGCACATCCCGGGCAGGATTAAACCTAGAATCCCACCAATCCGTCTTAGGATCCTGCCTCAAATTTCAGATAGTTTCCCACCTGGGAAATCATATCCCAGGCGGGATTGCATCTGGGATCCTGCCAATCCCAGTTTAGACCCTGCATAAAATTACAGATGGCTTCTCACTTTCAGAAAAATCCTTTGAGGGATCCTGTTTATCACTGGAGACCACAGATTTATGAAATGTACTGGATAGGATATCTTAAAATTAAGAGGATAAAATTTTCTAGGTGAGCTATAGACCCCATCAATCCACTGAGGGTCCAAAACTTTCCAACTAGCTATAGAACATATTGACACCTCCAATGGGATCCCATTGTCTTACCAAGCTATTGATCATAAATGATTCAAACAGTACATGAATACACAGACTATATGTGATAAAGATCTCATAATTTATTTGCAATGAACCAGCATGTGTGTTTGACTTGTTTCATTAACAAATTTCTTAACCGAACATTCTTAAAGAATAACAGCAAAACTCAGCATATTACTTTTTCTTCATCATTTAAGCAGACCATCTACAGTGTAATAAGGCTCAACGTTTAAAAAAATTGGCTGTTGTGTATCAAAGAATAAAAGAAAGACAAAACCTCAATAATTCATGTTATCAAAATTTTGACAAAGGTACTGATTGAAAGTCTGCTCTCTCTTCAGTCGAATTTTTCAAAGCAAAGCAAGGTCAGAATGTTCCCAAATGTGACTAAAGTAATCTTGAAACCTTACTCATAGATTTATTTCATTGTAAAGTGTAAGCTTAGGAAACTGCAGTATGCAAGCGACCAATTCGATTCTCAGAATTATTTGAGTTTCAGTTGCGCTGAGTGTTAGGTAAGATTAATTCAAGCCGTTATTTCTATTCTTTGATAAGATTTTGATCACGTAACGAATATGGCAATTTGTACTCACCACAAACTTCTAAAAATCCTAGCTTTAAATGGCCACTCGATCGTTGTTTGAACCAGTCGATATGTCAACTGTTAATTGTCCCTTCTTTTAAGTTCACGGCGCCAACGACTTTCTTTTCATTTAAAACACTCACGCTGTTCTCGTTTTCCCATTAAACCACAATAAAACCAATCTTTAGAAGTGTTATATTAGGCAAAACAGTTGGGAAAAGAAACAACTTGAAGCAAGAGCGGTTAACCGATGAAAAGTACATTCAAAGATGAGCGCCAAATAGAGTTTTCTTTGTTTCCGATTACGGGCATGATCACGTGGACCTTTTAGCAAAGAGAATCCGCTGGCTTGACCCATTGCAGTCTCAAGAGAAGCGCGCAACATTATTCTGTCTCTTCTGACCGGTTCTCCTCTCTTAGATGGTGGATACCTTGGATTCATGTTTTGATGATGACATAAATAATGATGTGAATTCACTCTATGTAGAAATAATCGACAAGAATCGAACAAGAATGCACGATTTGTGGCCGAAAGTTTTCGAGGAAAGAAAGACTCGAAACCCACTTGAGTTATGTTCACGGCGAAGGTGAGAATTAAACAACACAAGCCAATAACATTAGGAAGTATAAGAGATACCTAGATGATCACAGTGTACCAGTACCCAAATCAACAAGGCTTGACCACAACAAGCGTTCAGCAACACGTTTCAACACAGTTAGCCATCTCGATTCCTCAGTCGGTCTTTCCAGTGAACTAGCAGTGGTGCCAACAGAGTCAAGTGCGTCTCATAACGGAGAAAACATTTGCACGAGAGACAGAAGCAACTACATGCGATTACAGAGGTGCATTGGAATTCTCGTCTGCAAATGGTTATGCACAGTCCGAAGCGTTACCGAGCTTGGAAAGGGGTGGAGAGAACGAAGATACAAGGTTGTCATTTTATACTACAAGTACAATTTTATACCAGACCTACAAGGTATAGAAAAATTTTGTTGATCTCTGACACAGAGAAGAACAACAAGTAAACTTTAGAGCTGTTATTATTGAACTGTGACTTGTACTTTTCATTTGTATGTAAAGAAGGAATTGTATTTTGCACCAAAAATATAAAGAAGTAATATTTTTTAGGAGGTCCAGTGATTGGGACATTTAAGAAATTAAGTTATGAAAAGAAACTCGGTTTGTACTTCTCACTACTAACAAGTCTTGTTTTAAAAATATTTTCAGATCAGAGTTTCAAATAAAGCAAATTGAAGAAGTCATTTAAAAGGTGTATTTTCTCAAAGGGAACAGTGACCACCTCTATCTTGTCTGCATGCCAAATATTTGTGGAGTGTGTGGATGATCCATAAGTATTGGAACTCTCACAAAAACGTTTTGTAAGAATAAAAACAGCAAAACAATATTTTCGTAGCTGGGATAAAGAATCCCAGGTGGGATATGTAAATCCCGACCAGGATCCCAGGTAGAATGCATAAGTCCCACCCAGGATCCCGGGTGGGATGCAGGAATCCCGCATTAAATGCGGGATCCCAGGTGGGATCAAATTTTCATCCCAGGTGGGAAAGGTGGGATCCCACCACCTAAGGCGGGATCCCGCCATTCCCACCTGGGATCTTGGGTGGGATTGCCGGGATCCCGCCTATATCCCGCCTGACATTTTACCTGGGGAGTTCCAATACTTTTGGATCATCCGCACACTTCGCAAACATTTGGTATGCAGACAAGACAGAAATGGTCCCTGTTCCCTTTGAGAAAAAACACCTTTTAAATGACTTCTACAATTTGCTTTATTTGAAACTCTGATCTGAAAATATTTTTAAGATGAGACTTGTTAGTATTGAGAAGTACAAACCAAGTTTCCTTTCATAACTTAATTTCTTAAATGTTCCAATCACTGGACCTCCTAAAAAATATTACTTCTTATTTTTGCTGCAAAATACAGGTCCTTCTTATAAACAAATGATAATTGCAAGACACACTTCAATAATAAGAGCTCTAAAGTTTACTTGTTGTTCTTCTCTGAGTCAGCTATCAACAAAACTGTTTTATACTTCACTCAGGGTATAACCAATTGTGGACCAGAATTCCAATGCACCTCTTTAGCCGCATATAGTTGCTTCTGTCTCTGCTTTAAGTTAAGTGGAAACAACAGACTGAGGAATCGAGATGGTGGTGTTGGAACATGTTGCTGAATGCTTGTTACTGTCAGCTTATTTCTAGCAGCTCTGAAAACTTCTATATCTCAACTTAAAAAAATAAGCATTTCCTATAAAAATTTAAACATTAAACACCTTTCAAGCTTTCAGCACCAGGTTTTGCCATTGTAAGTGTTTCATAACATCAGATTCTCATCACAATTAATTTTTTTCACATTTGATTTTTTTCACATTTGAAAGCACCCTTGCAAAATGGCTTTTGGAATTCCTAGGAATTCCTTGGAATAAAGGTGTGAATTTTCACGGTAAATTCGGACTGGGAATTCCTAGGAATTCCTAGGAATTCCCAACCATAACAACTCTGGTTCTAAAGACCTAGAAATTCCTAGAAATTCCTAGAAATTCCCAGAAATTCCCAGAAATTCCAAGTTTATAGCCAACAATCCTTGGAGTTCCTAGGAATTCCTAGGAATTCCAACTCAGAGAACCAATGACTTTCCCTGAAAAGCTGTAAATCTAAAAAATTCCTAGGAATTTCTGGGAATTTCTGGGAATTTTTGGGAATTTTTAGGAATGTTTAAGAGTTACTGGGAATTTTAAGCAAAAATTTGAGGCTAATGATATAAAATAAATACTTTAAATTTAAAAAAAACCCAGCTAAAATTCAAGTATTCAATGAAATTTGTTTAGAAGCTTAATTAAGGCTTACATGTAAAATATTTTTGATTAATTATTAACATCAATGTGTGGTAATATTAGGATGGAATTTGATTTATTTTTCTTTTCTTGAAAACTTCATACGGATTAATCCTCAATTACAGCTATTCATATAAAATAGTTCTAATCAATCATTAAATTTGGTTTGACACAAATTGTGAATAAAATCTGTTGATTCTTTTCCATAAAATACAATATCTTAAGTTATATTTGAAAACCAAGCACTCTTGGGAGTGAAGGGGCTAATTACAGACAAATAAAATTGATTTTTTGATTAAAATCTTGTTGTAACTGTATCAATAAATTAGAATGAAGTTATCCTAAACTGCAAACTTAGCTGCTGTTTGTACTGTTTGTATTTTTTTCCTGGGCTCACAATGAGTTGGCCTTGAATGAGGTTGTCAACAAGAACCTTGTCCATTTTGTATCTGGATTCCTTGACATCTGAATTTGAAAAAAAATAATATATTAAAATATGTATATTTAAAGCTCAGACCAGGCTTTTAAGATGGCTATGAGGAAAAGGGCATTCATTGGATTCTCAAATTGAGAAATCTCTGTTATATTGAGTGACTTTTATATTGGAGTTAGTACATCTCGCTCATGGATTTTACTAAAAAAGGGCTGAATACATTATTTTGTTTTTACCAAGGAGGGCTTCTTGAAGTACTAAGGTTTGTTTAATAACAGTTCCTATTATGAATCTTGAATGTTCCCAAACGTGACTAGAGGAATCTTGAAACCTTACTGATAGGTTTATTTCATTGTGAAGCATAAGCTTAAGAAACTGCGGCATGCAAGTGACCGATTCGATTCTCAGAATTATTCTAGTTTCAGTTGCGCTGAGCGTTATGTAAGCTTAATTCAACCCGCTACATCTATTCTTTTATAAGATTTTGATCACGTGACGAATATCGCAATTTTTACTCACCACAAACTTTCAAAATCGTAGCTTTATAGATGGCCACTCGACCCTTGTTTGTACCAGTCAATGTGTCAACTGTTGTCCCTTCTTTGAACTCCACGGCGCCAACGACTTTCTTTTCTTTTACAACACTCACGCTATTCTCGTTTTCCCATCGAACCACAATAAAAGCTATCTTTAGAAATGTTATATTAAGCAAAACAGTTGAGAAAAGCGATCAACCAATCCAAAGTACATTCAAAGATGAGCGCCAGATGGAGTCTTCTTTGTTTCCGATCACGGGCATGATCACGTGGATCTTTTAGGACTTGTCATTGGCTAGCAAAGTGAATCCGCTGGCTTGCCGATTGCAGTGTTAGGAGAAGCGCCCAAGTTTATTCTGACTTCTCCGACCGGTTCTCTGCTTCTAGAAGATGGATAGCTTGGTGATATAAATAAAGATGTGAGCTCACTCTATGTAGAAATAGTCGACAAGAATCGATCGTATTACAAATGCACGATTTGTGGCCGAAAGTTGTCGAGGAAACAAAGACTCGAAACTCACTTGAGTTGTGTTAATGGCAAAGGTGAGAAATAACACAAGCCAATCACAGTTTTAAATGCGACTACAAATCGTCTTTTACCCACATTCGGAAGTATAAGAGATACATAGATGATCCCAGTGTGCTAGTACCTAAATCTACAAAGCTTGACCGTAGCAAGCGTTCAGCAACACGTTCCAACACTGCCATCTCGATTCCTCATTCAGTCGTTTCCACTGAACTTAAAGCAGTATTGACAACAGAGTAGAGTGCGTCTTACAAAGGAGAAACATTTGTACAAGAGACAGAAGTAGCTATATGCGATTACAGAGGTGCGTTGGAACTCTGGTCCACAAATAGTTATGCACTGCCCGAAGTATAAAACAATTTTGTTGATAGCTGACAGACAGAGAAGAACAACAAGTAAACTTAAGAGCTGTTATTATTGAAGTGTGACTAGCACTTTTCATTTTTATATAAAGAAGGACTTGTAATTTGTACCAAAAACAAAAAGATGTAATGTTTTTTGGGAGATCCAGTGATTGGGACATTTAAGAAATTAAGTTATGAAAGGAAACTTGGTTGGTAGTTCTCACTACTAACAAGTCTTGTTGACAAATATTTTCAGATCAGAGTTTCAAATAAAGTCAATTGAAGACGTCATATAAAAGGTGTTTTTCCTCAAAGGGAACATTGACTACCTCTGTCTTGTCTGCATGCCAAATGTTTGCAAAGTGTGTGGATGATCCACAAGTATTGGAACTCTTACAAAAATGTTTTGTAAGAATAAAAACAGCAAAACAAATTACAGCAATTAGTCATGAAAATAGAGCCAAAAACTGAAAAAAAAGCAGCAACAACAATCACGAAAAAAGAAAGATTAATTAGGTGTTGAATTTGATTATCTAAGGCATGAAATTTCTACTACAAGTATTGTCAACAAAAAGTCTCTGACAGTGTTTGAGGCAACTGAGCTTGACTGTTCCAAGGTTTTCTAACAAAGGCAACCAGTAATGTAGGTTAGGGAAGTAACAATGTAATTATTGTTAATTATTGTGGAAGTTGGCAATTTCCATTTAACATAAATGACAGCTGGTTCATGAGAAAATCCATATTAATGTAAAGATTTACTAAAACTTAGTTTGAGTAATAAATTTCATGATCTTTAAGTTGTAAACATGTACATGTATGTATATCTCCTGGTAAATTTTGTATAGCATACCTTTTATTGAGCCAAAGTTTTAAGCCTCTGAAATTACTCTTTTTCTTAAAACCTTCACATTCAAGGTATTGAGAATTTATTAGAATTTATGTGGACCTCAGGGTATTAAAATTGCCTCAAATTCAATTCCCAGAAATTCCCAAGAGTTCCACACTTCTTAAATTATAGGTAGTTTGTAAAGCTGAGAATTCCTTGGGATTCTAAGTCCTCACAAAACTGGAGTCTTTCTTTCCCAGAAATTCCCAGTAACTCCAAGCTTTTTAAATCAGAGTTAATTTGCATAGTTGGGAATTTTTGATCACTAATGGAATTCCGAGATTGTAACTCAATGAATTCAACAGAATATAGCCTGGAAGGTTACAGAAACGGACTCTCAAAAACTGCTCTTGAATTCGAAAACTGTAAACAACATTTATATATGCTCACCATATACTTACCAGCGTCACGCTTGTGAGCTGAAATTGCCAGGACCCTGCCAGGACCCCGTTTAATTACACGATCACAGCTGGGACGCTTCTTGCAAAATGTAGTGACTATCAATTTCAGAGACTGAAAAATAATTGTACCGCAAGCATGTTCATCATAACCTGAGCAGTAAGTGCACCTCGAGATGCTGGGCGAAGAGAAAGTGGCTTCATGTTTTGTGAGACCCACCATTTCCTGAAGTTCGAACGAATCGAGTAGAAAGCGTGAAAACATAGCGCTGATAAGTACCATGACCAAACAATGAAATTCACTCCTCCTGCAGTTGGACTGACACCATTTTACCCGTGACTTTGTTTGCACTACACATTTGCGGTCGGCAATTAAAATTATCACATGCTTGACGGGTCACATGACAATATTGTCCAGATCAAATTACTGCGTCAGACTTAATGTAAACATGAACATCGCTGACTCAATCTAATTTTATTAAATTTTGAGAAAGGCCGTGACACCGATCTTAAGGTAAAACAACACATCTTTGACAAAGCACGATTTTTTTAAATGAACAATGTAAACCTTGCGATGGTTAACTGACGAGAGAATGATGGAAACTTTCTCAAGCCGTTCGCTATCATTTGATAACTTCCTAGGCGAAACATAATCCGTAAAATAACTTCTTTTTTAATGCAAAAGTCTTTGTTTTACCGAAACGTGATTTAAAACTCAACACAAGCTAAATATAGTATAAAACGACGATTGGTGAAAAGAGGTTTGAATTTTTCTGGGCCTTAGTGTAAGAGAAAACCCCCATACGACATGACTTATCTCCTCTTCCTTCTCGAACCTTTGTAGTTCGCTTCTCTTTGCTGATGACCTCTTTTCAGTCTGTTTTCTGGAGCTGTTTGTATTTCCTTCCCACGTTGCTCTTCACTATATATTCGCCTTTTTACTAATGCTTTTCCTTGTTCTATTTCGCGTTCCTCTCGTCGTGTTCTGCTTATTTTAGTGCGCTTTCTAACTTTCCCGCGCGTTTTTCTCGACTCGCTGTACGGCTTATACTTCTTGCTTTCTTTGGTCGCTCTGTCTCTTTCTCTCCATACTATTTTCACTCAAAACCTTTCTTCCACGAACTTGGATCATAACAATTTGCTCCGGTTCACAAAGCTTTAGTTCTACCGGTAATGTTGCTTTGCGAGTTGATTAGAAATTGCAGATCACTAAGGAATTACTGTTCCACTACAACCTCACCAGTTTGATTTCCCGCTCAAAACGCGGGTGAAAAGTAATTGCCTTCGCAGCTTCATATCTACTAGCCCACGAGCAGCCTTCGAGTGCGCGGTACGGTACCCTAAAGCTCGGCACTCGAGTATGCGTACTTCATTGACATCTGCCGGTGTGTTTTGGCGCAGACCTGGCGCACGCTAATGGGGTATCCAAGTAACACATACAATCGCGCTTGCGCATTACCTTCTCCCTCGCCCTTCCATGACGTTATACGTATGCTAAAAGTATGACCATGTACAGTCGGTCGTGCGGTCGTAAGTCCAAATTTTTCTAGCTTGATATGTAATTCCTATTTCCTGTAATAATGAGGCTACGCTGCAC
Source organism: Pocillopora damicornis (assembly GCF_964200805.1). Taxonomy (NCBI): domain Eukaryota; kingdom Metazoa; phylum Cnidaria; class Anthozoa; order Scleractinia; family Pocilloporidae; genus Pocillopora; species Pocillopora damicornis. Next base: position 17,070,334 of record NC_142675.1, on the reverse strand, counting down.
GCGCTGTGAGGTCCGCGATTACCAGAGTGATTTTCGTTATTAGCCAAGGCTCCACTAAGGGAGGCGCTCGCCAGTGATATTTTGGCTTTGCCTTTGATTTTCTTTAATTTGCTTCGGTGAAATCTTTCAAAATTTTCACAATATTTGTGAAAATTGTCCTGCCGATCATTTAGAAGCCCAAAAATAGTTACCAAGGCGGTATTCTCGCTATTTTCATTCTTGTGTTTTCTTCCTCTATCTCAAATTTGGTCTTATGAAATTTTTTTATCAACAGGTGCTAGGGAAGGGACAAATATGTTTAACGGTCCAGCAAATCCCAGGAAATTCCACCCATGAAAACGCGACAAATCTTACTCGAAAGATCCGTACTATCTTTGTCGCAAAACAGTTCGTAATGGAATAAAACTTCGCCAAGATCTATATCCGTGCATGCGTAAATTTTTATACACATAAAAACTGCATTGTGCTGAACTGATTTTAGCACACCTATTCAAGCAAAAATCGCGCGATCGTATCGAGCTGCCATGTTTGTTTTGCATATTGACACTTTCAAAGCTCGCACCCATACCTCCCGCGGTCAAAACCCAATGTAGCTTCCTTAAGTCAATTTACTGTGACAAAACTAAATATTTGATTCAATTTTTTCCCCCTAGATTTAGCGTTCAACTTATCAATGTGAATCTGCGTTAATCTTCGAAGCGGAAATATAGCTAACACAATAAGAGCGACATGGCCGCTGCCCCACCAACGGGTGCATCACATAAAGTCCTTCTTTCAACTCACGAGAAAGAAAACCTCCAGCGGATTGCGAGACTATTGGTGGCTGGAGGCACAGCCATAATGCGAGAAATGTTTGATCAGTTTTTCAGCCCTCATCAATTTGTCGTGAGAATAAACAATCCTGCCGTTAAGAGTAAGATTAAGAAGGCAAAACTTTCCAAGCCACAATTGGAATGCCTTTATCCAAAACTGGGAACATGCAAAAGAACTTCGAAAGACTTCGACATTAGCCTCCTTTACAAACTATTTAAAACATTTTGTAACCTTACTCCACCAACATCTGGGTGGGATACCTTTCCACCACCAACAGACCATTCTACAGCTGCTGATCTGACAAGAATTAAAGAATACCGCAACAAAATTTGCCACGGCTACCCTGAAATGGAAATGGGTGACACCGAATTTAATTCGTTATGGAACGACATTCAAGAGGCTCTTGTGAGACTAGCAGGCTCGATAAGTCATTCAGCTCAAAGTGCATGGGAAAGATTGATTGCAAAGCTTTTAACTGATCCGCTAACGCCTGAGGATGAGAGAAATGTTAGAGAATTGAAAGAATGGTACGAAAATGAAGTAGGAACCAAAGAGGAAATAAAGAAAGTTGGAAAGTCTATTCAAGTGGGACTTGAGAGTGTACACCAAGCCATAAAAAGGACTGGTGATGATGTACACCAGGCCATAAAAAGGACTGGTGATGATGTAAACCAGGCGATACAAAAACGTATTGACGATGTACAACAGGCAATAATGAAAAAATTTCATCCCATCGTCGAAAAAAAGAATGATCCGAGGACATCAGCGCAGTTAACAAAGAGTGCTCTCGTTGGAAGAGCGCAAAATAATGACTTCCAAGATGAAAGTAGGTCACATTTACAACGTGGATCATCAACTCCACCAGAAAAAATGTTAACGGCGACATCAACCCAAAGTGAGTTCATTAAGGCCAATTTTCCTCAAAACACGTGCATTACACGTTTGATTTTCGAATGTTCAAACTAACTGAGTTGCTACAGGGTACCCCTCTTTCAAAAAATTTTCCCGATTACCACCAAATGATATGTTTATTTTCTGTGTTAAGATTGCCAAGAAATTGCAAAAGTCGATCAACTTTTGCTCAATGAACGCGTCAAAGATGTACCATCAATTTTACGGTTTAATTTAGACTGGCTTGAGGGTTTGTCCTGTACAATAAATCGCGGGAACTTGAGATATTTTTAATTTGGCAGTAGATTAGCGATACCTCTGGTCACACTTTTCTTGGTTATTTTCAGATTCGTTCCATGTGCAGAGATTCGTGCAACACACGAATCTTGTAAAAAATTACTCCTGAAGGATAAGGAGTAAGACTATGGCATGGATTACCTTTATATTATTGCCTATCTTGGGGATCCAGTTTTTTGGTTTTATTTACCCTCCCTTGTTCACATTAATTTGCATTTTACTTTACAGGCCCCCAAATTAGGACGTCATAAGGATAAAAAACACATATAATGGCACATAAAGAAGGTTTCACAATTATAAACTATTGATAATTACAATTTATAAGCCTGCTTTGTTTTTTATAATCTTCTTTTCTCATTTCAAAGCAACTGGTTCAGGATCACGACAGTTACCAGCAGGAGACAACGTGGGAGAATGCGAAGAGCTTTGCGAGATTGCACGAGCTTTTGGAATGAAACCAGAAAATTTCGGGCAACATAAAGAAATGCGGGAAAAACTTCATGAACACATCAAAGAAAGACGTCAGGAATCGAGGAAGGCAAGTTTAGCACAATATAGAGGGATACGTGGGACTGTCCATGTATGATGCTTTCTTCCATCTCAAAGATGATGGTACTTAATAAAGATAAAAAGATGTTTCGTTATCGTTCATTCAAACCTTCACGCTGTATCTTAACGACAAAGCAAGGACAAGACCTTGCCCTATACAAACACTGATTTCAAGATTCTGCTTTCCTCAGTCATTAGTTATCAAAGACATTTAATGTGTAACAAGAAATCGTTGACAGCTTTGGGATCGATGATTTCGAAGCTTGCTTTTTCCTATTATTTTCTTAATCTCAGATGTATCTACTGTTGCCATTGTATGCTCATATACGTTAATTGAGGTCTCGGGAATATGGAATTACTTTCTCGTTTGCATTCTTACTTTATCTTATTTTTATCAATCAAATTTATTCATAGTTTGTCTTTTCATTCATTATACTTAAATTCTAGGCTACCGAGGAGAAACCCTGGGAATACATAAAGTTGTTTTGTAGTTGGAATTTAATTTAAAGACTTAATTTTGATTTTAGCATTTCTTATTATAAATATCATTAATAATTTGTTCATTGATTTATCATAATGAAGATCTAAACTGACCTTAAAATGTGTTATTTTGTTGTCTTAAAATGTTTTATTTCGTTGTGTTTTATATCGAGACGTTTTCATTTCAATTTTTTCTTTTCAGACGTTTGAAGTGATCTCCGAAGCTGGTAAGGCCGATGAACACAAACGGAGTGAGCTTCAAAGTCTTTACATTGAAGCAAGAAAAATTATAAACCAGCTAGATGATAAATTCATAAATCCCCTTGAAACAAGCTTGGGAGATATCAAAACGGCTCTAGATGAAAACATCAGAAGTCTTGCGCCAAGGGATCAATATGTGGTGCTTGTTGCAGGTAGGAATTTAAAAGACTGAGGGTTTAAAAGACTGGAACTTTTCATGCATAGATTTTTGAACACCCTGCATTGCCCTCAGCTACCTCCACTATCCTGCAGTGTAAGGAGATTGTGATAATATCTCGGGAATCTTGAGTTTTTCCAGTAGTGCCGCTTTATTTAGCATTTACTTGTTTAGGAGTATCTCTTCAGAACTACAAATCTTTTATCTAAAGATGTCACGTGCCTGGAATTTTTCATCTTCAGGTGAGACTAGTGCTGGCAAGAGTAGTCTTATCAACCTAATACTTGGCGAAGAGATTTTACCAAGTGCCGTTTTGAGTACAACATCGACAATCTTCGAGCTCAAGCATGATGAAACTCCCATGGTTGTCATGCATTTGAAAGATTCTCTCGAACCTTTGCGTTACAATTTAGTTGGTCCGAAGGAGTCCTTCCTGATGCAGATAACTAATCTTGTGTCTGAAAAGAATGGCCGTGGGAGAGTATCCAGTTTCAGGAAGATCGAACTGTTTTGGCCGCATCCGCTGCTCCAGGTTTGTTAATTTTTGAGCACGCGCCTAATTTGCAAATATTCTTTTCTTCTTTCTGGATTTGGAATTAATATGACGGCTCCTTCTTTTTGCATTTACATGGCAGTGTTGGAGAGAAGGTGATGGTGTTAATTCCAACTCTTGGTAAAATCTACTACATTATTCTAATTGCAAAATTACCTTCCAATAATTTTGTTTTTTAAAAAAGTTACTTTTCAAATAAAATTTCTCTAAACTGAAGCAAGAGAAACCAATTGAGAGGATTGAAGCCGCAGCTTTTGGTTCCATCTCTCCAACGCAGGATATTTCCAGTGCGAAAAAAACGTAATGATATATGTTATTCAACAGCCGGGAGTCCGTTTTGGGAAACTGACTGTTCCCCAGGTCTTGGATACCACCTGACTCCGTAGTACTCAAGACAGAGGGCACAGTTTTTTTTCCAGTGCGGTCCAACCTAGGATGGTGAAGACCGTTTTCATGTTTTTTTTCTTACACTTAACAAAATGCTTTTGAAAAGAACCCGAGTTATTAAGGGCTGTAATTACGGCACCGTCGTCCACGTCTGTTTGTTTTTTTGCTGAAGTGGCACTCTTTTTCGCTAGAAACAAGGGTATTTAATGTGGCTTTCACTCATTTAATTCCTTCGGTTTCTATGGTGGAACTTACGGTAGAAAAGATCAAATTCAAGGGAATTTCAAAGATTTAGCGAAAGTGTATTTTTAGGAGAATCGAAAACTCTACTCAGTGTTGTACGACGAACATAGTTTTCTTTGTCATGAAGTATGTTTTCCGTCTCAAGATGAAAAAATTCACTTTTGCTTTGATAACTTTCGTTGTCTGAATTCATACTTGTGAGTCACTTGCTACAATATTTACATCTTTTAGCCACACGTGAAAAGGTTGAATAGTGCAAATTGCAAAACTCGGAGCGGTCTGTACCCGAGGTCCAGTTGAGAAAATCTGGACCGCTAGGGTGCGCAGAATTAGCCAATCCAAAAAATTACTTACGTTAATTTCCTACCACCCATATGTCTCCCAAAATGAGGACATTTCACTTACCATCCTTGTTACTATACATATTTCTACACTTTCGAACTATTGTGTCGAGCTGCCAGACCCTTTACTTAGAAAAAAAACAAAATAAAGAAAACCAAAGACAACGGCATGAATAGAAAGAATATGCTAATTGATGTATGGAAATGGTTAATCTTGGGCTAATCTTAAATAATTAAGACGGCTTTACCTGTATCAATTAGGAGCGTGTCATCATTGTTGACAGCCCTGGAGTGGGAGATAGTGAGGCAATGAATGAAGCTGTCCTTAACTACCTTCCAAATGCCTTCTGCTTTATTTATGTCATCAACAGCACCAATGCTGGCGGAGTTCAGGAAGACAGAGTAGGTGGCTATTTCAAAGATCATTAAATGCAGCTCTTTATTCTTCCTTGGTTATTGTAACTAAATGATTAGTATCAGTTCCAGTTCGAATGACATATACAAAGAAAAGAGTAATATAACACATTTTTCCAATGAAACAGTTTGTTGATTGAGATTAGGGTCCAGTCATTAATTTTTTTTCCTAAGGGAGAAGGGTATCGGAGAATTTTGGGGGCATTAGATGGTTTTAAGGGGGGAACGGAGGGGAAATCAGTCGTCGCTAACAAAGTGTAAAGGTGGGACTATTGAAAACTGCAACCAACGATGGTGGATCATTAGAATACTCTAGACCATAAGGAGGGATCAGGTTAATTTTATATTTTATTGTGACGAAAACGAAATCCTCCGACCCCCCCTCCCCCTCCCGCCCCTCCTTTCATGACCCGTCCCTAAGTGCTGTTTTTGCAAATCGCTTTTCTCTTTGTAGACTAAATTTATACTGTTAAGAATCAGTTTCCATAGGTAACGGAGGGAGGGAGGAGGGAATGCTACCCCCACTTTTTTTTTACATTTTATCAGGAAGATGTTATTTAGGCAACTGTCCACTTCAGTAGCTGTTCGTTTATCCTGGAGACACATTAACAGAGGACAGCGCCTTTGGTCCCCCAGCTCCGTCATTTGCATTTGTATCCCACTATATAACATCGTTTTGTAGACGAGTTAACAGGCTAATCAAAATAAGACCTGTTTTCAAAATATCGCGATGTAACAAGGAACGAAATCACTGGCGGGGGGGGGGGGGTGGGGGTTCCAACCACCTCCCTTTGTATCACGGTGAGGTATGAGTTTGCATACACGTCCGAGGGTTGATAAAATCAGTTTAGGAACAAGTCTTCTTTCTTCGATTTATGTTCAAACGTAAGACAAAAGATTACGCCATAAGTCCCTACAATTTTGATTAAAAGGTATTTAAAGGCCACGAAGACTAACTTGCATTTCTCCTCCTTGATCAATCGTGATTATATTCTTTACCATAAAAGGCATCGGCTTGTCTACTTTTTTATTTGAATAGCTGGGAATGTTACTATCCAATGCTGCGAGCCTCAAGAGAGAAGCGAAGATGGACTTAAAGCTGTTTGCTGGTTGTACCTTGTTTGTTTGCAACAAATGGGACGAGATTAAACCCGATGAAGTAGAGGAGGTGAAATCGGAACAAATCAAAAGGCTCACCAAAAAGTTGAGTGGCCTCGACCCGCACTTACAAATTGTTTACCTGTCGTGCAAAGATGCTCAAATGGCCCAGGAATACGGTGTCGTAAGAAGCGACTTTGATGACCTGATCAGAGGGATAAGCAGTCTATTAGTGTCTTCCATGCAGAATAACTTGGACATCTACACCAGGTAATTATAATAAATTAATTTTAATAATAATAAATAGAGAAGGCCTTATTGGAATCGAGGAGATGCTGTAAAGGGGGAAGTTTTGAAACAATAGAAGATACCTACCTTCCAAAAACAAATCATTTGAGAGTATTTTAATCCCATAACCTTAGTCATGATAAGATCAACTATGCTGCCCATGATCACAGCCTCCACGTATATTACGTCGATTTGAAAGATAAATTTTTGTTCTACGGTTTTGCAGATTTCTGATCTGTCCATTAGGTAGATGTAGGGAAAGGATTTCTACAATGCATGCTAATTCTAGGCAACATATGGCAGTCTTTCACTACAGCTTAAAAAAAAAGCCGTAAAACTCCAGAACAAAGCACTCTTGATCCCCTCGGTATTTGCCAACGCTTTTCATGCAACTAAGTTATTTTTGTGCTTTTCACGTTACCAAGTTCCCACCAGTAGTGTAGCCCATCCTACTCTATATAAACCACTCACAACCAACGATTCCCCGTTTTTCTCCGACGAAGGGCAAAGGTTGGAAGCTATCTATGATGGCCGATTAAAATCGTCAACTCAGTTAATAAGACCACATACAATACTATTCAAACCTGGTTTGATTCAACCCATGAATAGTTGAAAGGTGACAGTTCAGTTTCCTTGTCATGCACACTGCAATAACAAGCGCGTCGTGTAAAATTTTTTTAAGACTTCGTGAAGGTAACTCATACACTACGACTGGAAAGAAATCATACGGGTCTCTTATAGCTCACAGCAAATTCGAAAGGATCGTTACTTTTCGTTGAATATTTAATATTTAATATGTTGAATATTTTTTCTTTTGAAAAGTTCTTTTTTTGGGTTATAGATGGCTTGATGATCTCCTATCTCGTGTGTCTCGTCAAACTACGTTATTAATCAGATCAACAACGTTGTCACGGATGGAAAAAGATGGGAAAATGACGGAGATCAAGAAACGAATGGAAGAATTACAAAGATTGCAAAACGAAACCATAGAAGAACTTGGTGAAAACCAAAAGCAGTTAATATGGGAGATTACGGGAAAGTTGGCTTTTCACTTTAAAGCGACAGGCACATCAACCCGATTTTGCACGTGGTCTCCTACCGAGGTCCCAGTTCCAGAAGCAACATGGGAAGAGACGGAAGATAAAATCTTAAGGAGCATCTCGAAACGGAGTCATCAGTTCGTACAAGAGTGGGAGGATGACGACCACGAGTTCGCTAAAGCCCAGGACAAAATTATTAAAGATCTTTGTGAGAAGTATAACATCATGGAGGAAGAGATCCGCAAAGTAGAAGACGAAGTTCTCTTTGTAAACGGAACGGCGGAGGTTTTCCAGCAAAAAAAACGTACTTCTGGTCTCCGAAACATCCAAGAGAGATTTCAAAACGTTCCTATTGTGAAAAAAACTCCTGTGTGGCTCCGGCAAGGATTAGCAGCTGTTGTAATTCGCTCTCCGTTGAGTAAACTTGTGTCAAAATTAAGGGAGAGGCTAGATTCCCCCAGAAAGCTCAAGAAGTACCAGACCGACCAATGTGCTTACATGTCTGAGAGATGCAAAGCTTCTCTTAAAGTTCTCTCGGACCAAATCCATCTCCTTCCGTTCATAACAGAACAACTTGAAGATTCGGTGCGGGTTTTAAATCAGATAAAAGAGAAAATTCCCAAATTAATAGAGGGTGACAAGCAACTGTATCAACAGCTTCTGTCGGACACGAGAAGCAAGGCCGACATCCAGAATTTCTATGAACCCATAAGCAAGAAACTAGAGTCATTAAAGGAAAAAGTCTTCGTCTATGCTATGACAGAAATAAGGCGATCCGACTTTTCTGAGGGAGATTTGAAATGGACAGAAGATTCCAGGTCCATCGTCGGTAACGGTACTTTTTCCACAGTTTACGCTGGTGAACTCTCCCGTAAAGAAGAAAAGGAAATAAAAGTCACTTTGAAAGTTTACACAGATCTTCTCTCAGAAGAAAACGTGTTTCAATTTTGGAATGAAGATATGACTATGAGGTTTGTCAGACTAAAGCAGTTTCATGAATATACGTTGAATTAGCCTCTTATATTAGTTCTTATTTTTTTAGCCTTAACTCAAATTAGTGTTACTGGGTCCAAGTGGTTTTAAAGGAAATGGAAAAAGTGTTGTTTTAAGGCCACATCCTCCCACGCCGTTTAATCTTGAAAGCAAAGGGGCAGGCATTACTCGCAACTCTCGCAATGGCGTTAATATTATTCCCGCAACACTCTGTATACTATTGAGCTGTTCGTTTAAGTAGTCTGTTCTTTACTTCAATTTGAAACTACTCATTAAGTTGTAGCATAGAAAAATTCCTCAATTTCGCTGACATCCGCTCTTGGTGATTACACCACTTCACCTAGAGGAGCTGAAATAATAAATATAATGATTTATTGTATATCTCTTCTTTCTGATTTAGGCAGATACGCGGACATCGAAGTATTGTGGAGTTTTATGGGACACATCTTCTCAGAAGACCAGAGGGTACCAAAGTTGTGATGGTATCGGAGTTATGTATGGATTCCATCGAGACATACATTTTGTCTAATCGTGACCATGCCCCTTTCCGTACGAGGAAGAAAGTTTTACATTGGGCTGTGCAAATTGTTGACGCTTTGTGCTTTATCCATGGTAAAGAACTTTCCCATCAGAATTTGAAACTGAAAAATGTGTTGGTAAGCATGTGTTTCTCATTAGCATCTTATGATAGTGATTTGTGTTGTTTTAAAACCATTAACTCTTATGTAATGTAGATGCGAAATCCGCCCCTGTTAAGTTACGTTTGAATTGCATAAGGTATGAATATGTCGGCGAGATATTGAAGTGGGTATTGTTTTATTACTAATGTTGCAGCAGTACAAAATCTTAAACTCTTACTTTAAAACATCTTTGCGTGTCTCACATCGAGTGAGAAAGGCTCTTCTTGACTGGAATCAGTAGAATTCTCTTGAAATCGAATGCAGTGCAAATTGGATTACGAACCTTTTTAAGCATGAAGAAAGCAAAATCTGCTGTGGTTTACCTAACAGTTCTCCTTTGTAAAACTTTGAATCGGCAATTATCCAGCTTGTACACTTTGACTCTAAAAGTGCATCTTTGCCAAAATCGCATACAGAATTCTAGTTGGAGCCACAACCATTAATCTTAGGAGGTAATGAGGTTACTCATTGCATTCAATATTTCAGTTAACCCAAGGCGAAAACGTGAAGCTCAAAGGCATCGGCTGCGGTTCATTTAGAGTGAATAAAGATATCATGGAAGATAACATTCGTTATCTGGCACCTGAAGTCTTGGAAAGTGAGTGTCGAAACTACGACAGTAAGTCTGATATGTTTAGCTTCAGTATTTTGCTCTGGGAATTGTGGTTCTGTGAGAAAGCTTTTCAAACCTCGATCACCAGTCATTCACAGCACTTACAAATGCTGAAGAGGGGAATTCGCCCAGTACATTTAGAGGGTAAAGACCGTCCATGGCAAGTTTGGACAGAAGTCATGGAAACATGCTGGAAAGGTGAACCAAGTGCCCGATTAACTGCTGAGGAAAGCTGGAACAGATTACATAGCTTAGAGTCTGCTTAGAGGAAGACACAACCAGGGCGACCAACACCACCACCGAAACCATCTCGAAGGTCAAAACAAAGCTAACACCATAACCATCTTGAGACTTATCCGTTGTAGTTTCAATATATTTCAATTGAGGCTCGCTGTCTAAAATGTTAAGAAGAATAAATAGCACGTGTTAATGTTAATTTTTTTTTTATAAAAAATGATAATTGTGACAATAGTATGAAGAAGACAACATGAGGGCTAAGAGCAGCCTTAAAACCTGTTTGAGCGGTCAATTTTCGCTCAGTATTTTTTTTTGCATTTTTGTCCTCTTTGGAGTCAAATCTTCAGGGGCAGGACCGATAAGGTTTAACAATATGGTAGGTCGCATAGCGCGGGTTCATATGCTTAGAATCTTTGTAGCGGTCGAAAGACCGAAGTTAGTATCAGAAGGACCTCAAAGTTACAGCAACAGGAGAATTTCACGTTCGAGACCAGTTTTTTTTACGAAAACAAAGGAAGATTCCTTCCATAAACTTGTTTATCATAGCATTAGTCTACTGCAAATCAGCTTGGTTTACTACGCCGTTTGGTGTCTCCAAATGCCATGGCGTGCTTGTCATTTTTCCATGCCCAAAGTTATTTTGGGTACCGCTCAATGCAAGTTCCATTGTTCGGTTCCTTTACGCAACAAAATTTGTGCTCCTCGTTATCTAACACTTGAAATTCGGAAGGAACAAGATTAGCTGTTAGATTGGCGGTATACCACCTAGTAAAGCTGATTAGTTTGCAATGCTGCCGCCATAATGGTGTAGTTTGATCGTCCGGGTGAGTGTAGTCCTGAGAAGGACTGTTGTCGGTAGTGGTGACTGACGTTTCGACAACCTGAGCGGAAGTCATCATCAGAGTCAAGTGAAAGGTTGTTGTCAGTCGAATGTACTTAGTCCGGTTTGTGTACATTGATTGGTCAGTTTTGTCGTGATGTTATTGATACAAATATTGATTGTTATCTGATTCATTACTCTGTCACCTTACTAGCACTCCACATATATTCCTTTAGCTTTTAAAAAGTATGCCACTATTCCCAGTATGGAAAACAAATGAGTTATGTTCTATAAAGTTTACAGCGAGGTTTAAGAGGTTAGGTTAAATAGCTCAATCAGCTCAATGAACGTAGTTGTGCCTCGACTTGATATGAAAAGATATTTTGAGTGATAAATATACAGCAAGTGTTAGTTCTAAGTGTTGCAATGATGGTTCAATTGATATTACCCAGGATGTGATGGTGCATTATAAATTGCAGATCAAAATCGCCCGACAAAATTTCCCATGGGAAAACAAAACTCCATATGTTTAGAATCACTGCCCTCTCCATGAAAACGAAAGATTTGAAAGAATCTCCGACGGTGAATTCAAACTTGTCAAAGAAGAACATGATTTTAAAAATTTAATTACAAAGTTTTATCAAATACAATGGATATCTCAAAAATATGCATCAAACCTGTCGGTAAATTCGAATTGATAACTGCTTTTTCCTAACAAAAAAACTCTCTAATCCTGTTCAGGTGCTCGGGAAAAACCTTCCCCTTATCTGCTCGATTTTTTTTTAAGCCACCGATAGAAATGTTTAAATTCCTCATAATGTTGAATTAAAGCCGGGTCATTTACTAGACGGGTTTTATTATTAAAAGAAATCACTGGCTGATTTCAATCACGTAAACTTCTGCGATATCCTGTCAAAGGAGCCCACATGATACACTACTGAAAATGCGTCATGAAACGGAACTACGTACTCCAACGATCGATAAACACTCTTTCACCCTGTGCGTCATTCAACCATTACTGACCGTTACCATTCCCTTTGACGAAGAGCTAACGCTTGAAACGACAGCTTTAAAACTCTTTACGGTGGCCAATTTACATTATTTTTTTACGACCAGCACACAAAATTCTCTAGAAACTCACCCCCTTAATTCGTTACTGTGAAATTTTAGTTCAATATTTACAGTTCAATTTTTTTATATTGACAACATTTACACCTGTCGCGAATGTAAGCCTGAGGTTCTTCGACAGCGACAAAACCTTTATTCGCTCTACAGTTAGAATCACACATCATTATATGTCACGAAAATTAGCGTAAAGACAGTCGCTGGTTACTCAAAAGAGCTTGAAAGCTGAACTGGTCGGTTGACTTTCTGACAATAAAAGCTTCGCAGATCGAGAGTGATCGTCTCCTTTATACTGACCTGGATATTGACATTAAAAAAATACCAACGATTGTCTTCTACTGGGCTGTTTATTGATAAAACGTGGGATTTCTCATTTAAGTAAGATGTTCGTCAAATTGGAAAAACGTTGCATACGGAAAATCTCCAGCTCTGTTATAATAAAGTCCAATAAATAAATTTATCGGTTCGCTAGGACTTCAAGAGGCTTGGAAACTGACTGAGGGAGCAAGCGTTATAGAAATGCATACTAAAATCAAGATGAAGTTGAACAAACGAATAAAGATATGAATTAGTTTTCTAATTCATACACAAATTCATGATATCATTTTAAAGCCAAGCAAAAAATAACCGATATCCTGATAACTGGATGTCCCAACCCATTTCCCGAGTGACGACTGCCAATGCAAGAAAGATTGCTTATGGGGGTTTATTAGGCTCTGAAATGAGCTCGCGATCACTGTGTCAAAGTTAGCTCTTCGTCAGATCCGGTTCCACTACCGGTGAAAGTGCGGGAAAAAATCCTATTCGTTTCGTTAACATCAAATTCACTAAAGCCATATCCGAAATTTCTTTTTTGCAACTGACCTAAAATTTTCTCGCAGCCTCTTAAAAAAAGTCCCAGATATGTCACCTCATTTGGGGCACTGTTTTCGCATTTTCCTGGCCATCAGAGCCGAAAATGTTATCGAGCTGGAAATAGTTTAGCAAAGCAAAATTATTCTGACTGTCATAACATTTCTATAAGCACATAATTGTCAAACGCTGCCCCGTAGAATGTTACAGTGGAGGAGTGAGTCAGCTTTCTACAGTAAAAAAAAAAGGAAGAGAGAAGTTGATTAATAAAATACTCATTTTTTTCGCGATGAAAACGTTAGTTAAGAGGAATATCTTATGAAAAACAGTTTATAGCAAACGCTGTATGACAAATTGCACTAAAAAATCTCTTTTAATGCGGAGGCGCTATTACTATATTAAATGTAGGATATCATTATATCATCATTAAAGCCTTACATAATAAAACATTATCCCTTAATCTTGTTTTACTAGACAAATTTTCCTCGATTTTTGAGGAGCTAAATTGAAGATAAAGACAGCTAGTTAGATGTGGCGCATAAAACAACTGTCATGGTAACTAACCATTTACATAACTGAATATTTTTTTCTATGTGATTAGACTGTCTATTTGTTGATAAAGTTATTCATTAATAGTTATATAAATGACCATTACCTATCAGCTCTTACTTATTATCTGAAACTAAAAGGAATAAGACCATTATTTGTAATTAAAAATTGCTGCTGTTATTGATTGATGGGCTCATTCATTGACTCCTGTTACAATGACGTCCTTCCCCCTTTTTTACTTTACTCGTAAGTTTTGGAGATTATGCATGTTTTTCAAGGCAGCTTGGGCTTTTGGGGGAGCAGAGATATATTGAAAAGAAGTCACGTGTGGATAATTTTTATATATCTTTAAGTCTGAGACATACCTAAGGGTCTGTATTTGAGCAAGGAAGCTGTTGTGACAGGTCCGTTGAATTTATCTGTTCAAATTTTCAAGGCTACACGTTTTTGACGTTTGAAAAGTATCAAAAAAGTATCACTTCTGGAAATCCAACCAAAGTAGTGTTTGCAAAAGACCAATTGCACTTGAAATTGGGCCCCAAGGCAAAGTACTGGCGTTAGACTGCGATTTCGACTCTCGATAGTCTCGTAGAACTGCGTTTACACCAGTCGATGTAAATGTTCGAAGGGAGTATTCAAGGTGCGCGGGACCTATGCTTTACCAATGGCGTAGTCTTTGCTGCAGAGAGAGGCTCATCAGCAATCCGTTTCACTGAATTGAAAGGCGAAGTACTTTTCAAACCCGGACGCCTAAAATCGCGAGCTGATTTGCTTTCGCAGCTTGGTCGTTTCAGATTGTCACTAGAGGGTACAGGTCCAGTTCTACAGAAGCGGTTGACGACACATCTGAGATCTTTAGCTGCACAAGTCGAGAATAAACAAATTGTCCAGATTAACCCCACCTTTAAGTAAACCAACTTCCATCTGTGCGGCAAGTAAGGATATCCTCTTGTGTGCCGATGATGAGCAGAGAAGCATAATGCAGCTGGAGTTAGAGTACAATGGAGTGGCTGTCATCGGTAGTAGGCTGAGACAGATTAACTACTCCAATGACGTGACAAGTGTTGAATCTCTTTATGTTCTGCGGCAATCAGCATACTTGGCTGCAACTGGCGCAACTGAAGGGTTATATGGTTGTAACCTGGATTCTTCCAATGTTGAGCGACTCTTGCGGAATTCTTCAGATTCTTGTGAGGAAATCAAGAGGCTGTATGGTTACGAGGGCAGCATTGTTTTCACCGACAACAAAGATCAAAAGGTTAAGACCTTCAATCCCTTAAGTGCAACAGTCGAGACCTTGTTGGGTACTGGCCACTAAGGAACCGTTGATGGAACTGAAGAAAGCTGCTCATTTACACAAGTTCATGCAATCTGTTCCTTGTAGAAATTTGTTTTTGTTTCTGATATAGCTGCTGGAACAATGAAACTAGTTTTGGGGCTTACTGTCACAGTGTCCTTTCTCCGCAACCTCGAATGTCTCGATGATAGTTTTGGAATTGGTGCACATACGATCGACGCGGTCCAATTATCTCTTCAAGATGCTGGGTGCAATGTTTCATCTGTAAATGCTTATATTAAAAACAAAGTTGCTGAAGTACGGCAGCACTATAAAATGAAAGAAACGGCAACAATAAATGGCCCTGAAGGAACTGTTTCTAGCAAAACACAGGAGTCAGTGGTGCTTCTCGAAAGAGGTATGGAACAGCTACGAGATAACGTAGATAGACTTGGTGACATTGACCTGCGTACGCTGCTAACAACTCAGGTGGAGAACCTTCATGCAGTCTCTCACTTCTAAAACGAGACTTTCACCGCTCTTCAGTATGCTCAAGAATTTGGAACAATTTCAAAGGAATCTTTAAAGAGAACGACGAAGTAGGGTGCGAAGTACTTCACGCTTGAGAAGTCTTATTATCCAGTGCCTAAATCCAGTGTGGAGTTACGGGACGTAGATTTGATGAAACCTCCTCCAGCTGATAACGTTGACCCCAACATTGAGGCAGCCACGAAGGAATTGGTTGACAGGTATCAACCTGTCAAGAACGGTAAGAAGCGAATCAACAAAAGACAAAGCGGGAGCCCTGCCGCCAGCTGTATATTCCAGTACGCCATCGTGTATTAGAATAACATTCCAGGAGGATGTTTAAGATGATCCAGGGACAGAAAATGAAGAACGAGTCGACCAGGATACAAATATTCCACGAGCTAAAAACGAAGTACCGAGAATCACCTTTGTTGACGAAAACATGCTCGGAATTGTCGCAATTGGTGACGTGACAGACCTCACCGAGCAAGAGGATGAATTCGACACCGACTCGGAGAGCGATGCGGACAATGATACAGACATAACGTTCAGCAGATTTGGTCGCGCCACCCGCGCTCATTTCCGCCTTGATCTCTAGAAACAGTTGGGACAACTGCAATTCAGGTATGAAATATAATCAAATGCTTTTGGCCAGGGTGGAGTGACATGTCTGTTATTTTTGTTAACTATTACACATTGTGAGTACTGTAGCCGATCTTATTGGTGAAAGAATATTCTGTTGTTGCATTCATTGCTAGTCAAATTTAAACACTCATATATGTTAACTCTCATTTTCCCTGTGATTTTCGTATTTATCTCTTTTTGTTTACAGTGTAGATTCACCAACTGGGTTCATCTCACAAAGCTAACCAATCATACTGAGGTATTCATACAACGGATGGCAATCCGTAAATTTGCTTAATTTTACTGTTTATTTCGATGTTCTATCCCATTGGCTGTTTGATTTGAATATCGTAATCTGATTTGTTACCAACATATTCTCTCAAAGTGGTCACGGTTGGTGTATCCTTGCTGAAAAAGCGCTTTAAGAATAGAATTGTTATGAGTTATACAAGCCAAATCTGCGGTAGTCTTCAAATATCGTCGGTCATAAGTCTGTGAATATCTTTGGCAGTCTCAGTAGACATCTTCGGCAGTGTTCGGACATCTTCGGCAGTGTTCGGACATCTTCGGCAGCCTTCAGACATCTTCGACAGCTTTCGGAAATCTTCGGCAGCTTTCGGGTATCTTCCTCACTCTTCGAATGTCTTGAAATAATCCCGAATTGTTGGAAATTGGCCAAAAAAACCTCTTTGATACAATAAACATAGGCCCAACATAGATATTTCCCCTTTTAGGGCGTGGTTTGTTTGTTTATGGGAAAAAAATAATGTTACAACGAATTTTTTAATGTTAGTATTAAAATGGCTAAAAATTAACTGTTTAATGTTATACAGTCAAAAAAATAAGTATTTAGTGTTATCGAAGTAACCCCATTCAGACCCTCTTCTTTATCTATCCATTCTAGATCACCGCAATTGATGTCGATAATGCCTACCTCTTTGATGCCGAACCTGGCCGCGCGCTCCTAAAGGCATAAATTTCTCTGGTGTAATGACTCGTAGATATTTTATTTTTCCTTGTGTAAGCGGCCTCCCTTACTCAGTTTTTGACCCAACATTTCATCGGCCTCGATGAT
This sequence comes from Pocillopora damicornis, assembly GCF_964200805.1. Lineage (NCBI taxonomy): Eukaryota > Metazoa > Cnidaria > Anthozoa > Scleractinia > Pocilloporidae > Pocillopora > Pocillopora damicornis. The sequence continues at coordinate 17,053,150 of NC_142675.1, read as the reverse complement.
TTGAGGAATGAATAAGAAGGAAAATCAAGAAGGAAATGGTATCTCCCTTAAACTAAGAAGGACAGTATTCATCTCTCGGGGAAATTTCGAGCTCCAGTGTGAAACTGACGAAGATCCCAGTTAAAAAAAAGATTCGTTAAACCTAAGAAGACAAATCTGGGATTAGCCGGTATTTCATTTGATCCAGACAAAAACTTTATTACGTTAAACCGTTAGTGTCTCATTATGAATCATTTACTTGAGAGCATAATCTTAGTTGTTTATCACGAAGCATGACGACGGGAAATTCTGCAATATAAAAAAAAAAAGATTCCTCTAGGGCGGACCTACCGTTCCCCCTTTTTTCGTTAAAGACAAACGTCCAGTTGGCCTTCCTGACATTGATCGAGGGACAGAAATTCAGCAAGGAACGCCCCCTTATTTTGTTTTTCTCTTTGATCCTACCACAAACACTCCTTTTTACTCAGCCTACAAAGTTTTACCCGAGCAGGCAGCGAAACTTGGCACGCATAGGAGACCTGAACAAGATTGGAGTGATCCTCCAAGTACGTAAATGGCTATTTAACAATTACTTATTTCAAGACCGATTGGACGACAATCAATTCATGAAACAAATACAAAGGCTTGGAGCATACCCTGCGTTGCTATAAACACACAACGTTATTTAGAAGTGGGGATAGTCATCATATTTCCACTTCTTAAATTTTTCTCCTGAAATCGTTTCAAGCACTTCATATTTCCTACCCTCTTCTCGTGCTCTACTAATGCGATTATTGCTCACTGAGCGTGCATTGTGGCGTTGGTATCTGTTTCTGGTGGATATCTGAAGCTAAGAAATACCTACATTTCAACTTGGTAATTGTATGGAGTACTCTGTGGGTTGCGAAATCGCAACTTCTTTTGGGTTTGATTCCTCTGAGGTGACTTCGACGTGAACGTTAAAAAATCGTATCACCCCACCGTTACGTTTTCCACGCCTGAGCTCAAAAATTATATTCTTTCTTACTATTACTCTCTGTGCTGAAAAAAAAAAAAATCAGTGAGCGCGAAAAAAGATGGAGGGATTTTGCAGGAGGGTTTGCTTATAGTAGTTGATCTTCTAAAATTAACCGCAACCAAGTTGCAAGGGTACGGCAAAGGCAAGGGTAACAATCACAAACTCGAGAAGCTTCAACTTTTTTTACAGTTTCCTTCTTGGCCGAAAATTTTATTAGTATCGCCTTTTATCGTTCAAAAACGAACAACAGTTGAAGGTATATTGTTAGAAGGTGTTGGAAGTAAACCTTTGAATTGATCAGGCCTTGATTTAACCCCTACGGGGCTCGGCCTAAGGCTCAGGGTGAGTTCAATGTGGAAACCTCCAATTCCAAGTTCCTTCTACATATCACTATCCTATTATTCTCCTTTCTGATCCTGAGACCCTCGACTGAACTGTATCTGATCGACTAAAGTAAATTTCAGCTGTTGCCAATCTTTTATAATTGAACGACATTTGCGCACTGAACTTGCTCAGGTCTGCATTTGGATATCGTACGCGTGCTTTGAAATCATTCCAGGCTTTATCTTTATCTCATCTTAGTCACGCAAGTCCCAAGGGATTGAAACTCGAAGAGTCAAATAATTTTTATTGCTTTTTTAACCAAAATGGTTGTATTGACAATTTTGGCAAATTCGAATGATCACACGGTTGGCTCCGGAGAACTTCTCGGTAAATCAAAATATTCAGACCTTTGACTTTTCATCTCTATAATTCATGGTATAATTTGAAGACAAAGAGAGATACATCGATCTATGGCAGACAGCAATGCAAGTGTTGAAACAATTCTTTCAATCAAATACACTCTTGAGAGCCCTGTGAAAGCCCTAAGGAAAATATTGGGTGAAGGCAGAGGATTTAAAGTCACAATGAATCATTCAGTGGCAGGAATGGTAATCCTTAATCCCTACAAAAAGAATGTTAAACTTGATAGAGATATTTATTTACTCCTCGGGATTGATCAGCGTTTGCAAGAGATAAATCTCACTGGTCAATTTACTTCTCTCAACACTAACCTTTTCTACTGTGATCTTTTGGACAAGGATGAAAACCTATTCAATGGGGAACCCACGAGCGTTCTTGGTTGCTTTGACATTGCTGAGAGCCAGTTTGAAAAGGTAGACTATTCTCCACCGTATCCTGTGTTACGGAAAATATCACCAAGGAAGGATATCACATCCATACGAATTTCGTCTCTCGTCAGAATAAGGAGATCATTAATTTCAATGATATGCCAGTGAGGTTTGATTTAGAGATACCATTTCTAAAATGTCTGCTGAAAATATTTTGCTAAGCCCTAAGCAAGGGCAGATTGGGACGCTTCGCGACCCTAAGCATGAGGTTCTTGGGAACGAAGTGCCTCATGGCCCAAGCCTTGAGCCAAGCGCTCCAAAACTTAATCCGACAATACCGGAGGATAATATTACAATTCGGGAAGATTATAGAAAAAAAAAATCGAATTGAAGCATCAGAAAACAATTTCAATCGGTGAGGCAAAACACCTTGCAACCAGCAGTTTGTCTTCAAAAGCAGTGTAAGATGGATGAATCTCTGATGTTGAGTTGGACTTGATTTTGCGTGAGATCGAACAGTATTATTCATTCAAAAACCAGCTTAGGAGAAAAGCAAACGAAGTTGATGTTGACACCTTTAAGAAGCAGATTAAAGAAGGATTAAAAAAAAATGATTAGAGTCACTCATAAGTCACTAGAGATACGTTGTGATTATTGTTCACCTGTGAAAAACTCAAGTTGCCTTAAAATCAATGTTGTTTTCAAAATGTGCAAAAACTGTTTTTTATAATCAAAGTTGATTTGAAGGTTGACATATAATCAATGTTAAAATTCATGAGTTGCCTTGAAATCAAGGTTGTTTTCAAAATGTGCCAGAATCGCCCTTTTATAACTACTCGGGCAGATAGTTTCCATATGAAGGTCTGAGCTGTGGAGTACGAACCATTACAAGTAAAACGAGTCGTTGCGTTTACATTCGTTGTTGGTTAAGCATATCTTGACGAAAAGCCATTTGAAATCACTCCCCGAAAGCAAAATGGCCTTTTTAACCATAGAAGTTCAAAAGAATGCTTACCTGACCTTAGGCTTAGTTTGAGACTGGTTTAATGCAGTGATAACCTGAGTTTTCAACTCGTCTAACGGTTTTAACCCTTTCGATGAAATATTAAGGGCCTTCATGATTTTAAACATTCCATACAGATCATTGATTTCATAGATAGTTTTCGTTGAGCCACAAGCCATAGTATCGAGTTTTCACTAGCTGGGAACACATCGAAGCGGCGAAAAAGACTTGAAGAGCTTCATTTGATCGTGGGGAGTATTTCATAAACGGATGCTTATGTTATTGTCAATCGTTTATGCATGAGCTACAGTTTATTGTCAAGTGTAAACAAAGCACGAGGTCTCACTTCTGAGAAAGTTAAGGTTTTTTTTAGTGGTTAATATATCTTTATCTTTAGATTCGTTTATTCATCTTTATTTCTTTTTGTTTGTAGAAGTTTTATTCTTCCCAGAGCAGAAAAAGGTAAATTTGGAGATGCATTTCTCATTTAGTTCCAGACGTTATATGATTAGGGTGGCAAACGTGCCTGACAGCGAGCAACTTATCTGAACTCTCTCGCACTCTTGTTACCAAATCAATGGCAACAAATTCAAAATAAATCAATTCAGTGAAACAAATCGTACTCAAAACCTTAGCACGAAAATTTTAAAGCTAAGTTTATAAATGCTAGAGTCTTGAATTTGGCTTGGACTTTTATATTCCGTGTATGTAGGTTAGGTCAATCCTGTTAACATTTTGGACTAGGACGCGACGCAATTCCGGGAAACGTGGCGCGACGTGGAGTTGTAGCTTTGTTATTAGTGTTGAAATTAAGAGGAATCATTTTAAACCAATGTTTACTGGCTGTATTTATAGACCAGGGAACCAAAACTTAGATGAATTTATAACTGAGATGGATGAAGGCTTCTCAAACTGCAACCTCGAACGCTGGGAACTGATTTTACTAGGAAACTTAAGCGTTGATTGTAACACCACAAACAACAACACGCAAACTTCAGGAATACATCTAGATACGATCTCAGCAAAATAGTTTCTAAGCCTGTTCGTGTCACTGGGAATTCAAAGACTACAAAGGACTTAATTTTTGTGAATCATAACCATCTCATTATTAGTCTGAAGTTATTCTTTCATCTCTTAGTGACCACAACTGGATTCTTTGGGTTTTCCAAGCAGGTGTTCGTAAATTTCCAGCTAAAGTGAACCAAATATTTAGTTACCCGTTAAACGCACATGGAAGATGGATGTTTGCTAATTCTTTACCACGGGTACACATTTTTCCCAGATTTCTCAGAGAAAAGTTTGAATAAGCTCCTGGTTTTTTTTTCCAAGGTAGCCGTTCATCCATATATTCCATATATATTTGTCAGAGATGGGTGGAGAATAGCTGCTCTGGTGGAGAGGCATAACGTCATCCAAGGAATATTGCAAGATTCTATCATTTTCTTTTTTTATGGAAATTCAGAAGGGTAGGTCTCTATCTATCTATTACTTCACCTCGGATATGGCTTCTTTTGCATAAAGTTCTTTAGCTTTAATTACTGCAAGCGACACAGCAGGTCGGTTGAGAGGAGGGTTTAAGCAAACAGGAAGAAATGTAAGTTTACATGATTACTTTCGTCTATAGCAGTTATTTTTGTTGGAAAGAGAGAAATCTTGATAACAGGTCATGACTCAACGAGGTGTATTTTGCCCAGACAGTTGTAGCTTCGTGGTTAACATACATTCAGAAATGATCTAAACAACCGCCAATGTTGTTCAAGTCTTGTTCCCATGCTTTTTGAAACCAAACAGCCAATCTACTTTGTAAGTGAGGCAAATTCTGAATTCATGACTCCATGTTTCTCGGCCGCAAGAGCTTCAGAAGTTGAAAGGCGGATAATTTGAGAATTTATGTCGACATCTGGCAAACACTGACTCAACTCGTTGATTATGTTTGCCATGACCGCATTTCCCTCTTGGGTTGGTAGGGTGTCCCACTTGCTGCAAAAGGGCAAAGTGCAGTTTGGTCAGAATTCCATTTTCTGTTCAGTCGTGAGTTTCCCCGTTTTATGCAGAAGTTGAACAAGCTAACAAATGAGGAAACAAACTATATAAAACGATTCTATTAAAAAATAGGGCTTCAATGATAGCTTTTTGGGCTCCCTGAGCTATCTACAAAAATTTTTTTTAAATAAATTGATCGAGCACTGATAAGGAGTTGAAAATATTTGCAAGTTGTCATTTCAGAAGGTATCAATTATTACTCACCCAACTCCGAACTCTTAACTCCGCCGGCATTGCTGCTTTTGATGACATAGATGAAAGCAAAGGCATTTGGTAAGTAGTTCACAACAATGTCGTCCATAATATCTGACTCCCCGACTTCAGGGCTGTCAAAGATCACAAAACTATCCTAGTGTGGAAACAGAGTAAGTAAGTTTATTTTCTCCATGTAATTCTCCTTACAACTCGGCATTAAAACCCCCAAAGGGTTCGTAAAATTAAGTTGCCACCTTACATCACATTTATAAAAGCATGGTTTGAAGCATGATCGTCGGAGTATCTAACCTGTAATAATCTGTTAGACCAAGTTAGTTTGATGTCTTTTCTCTTAAACTTGCTGACTTGACATGAACAAATTCTGATATTTGATCTAAGTAAGGCGAGGATTCTTTGAGATACTATATCTCGGGAGCCTTTCCTTCTTCGTTATAATGTATCTTTACCCTTTCCTCTCTTCCATATTTCAATTCACACATTGTAGATGTTGTACTCAGAACTGTGGAATGGCAAAAGCTCTTCACCAAGAATTAGGGTCAATATGTTGCTTTTGCCTGCACTGGTCTCCCCTAGGCGTAAGTAAAATGCAAAATGATCTTTGCTCAAATCTTAAATCTCAAGTTCTTCCTTAAACAATCAATATAGGTTTGAAATTTTACCATAAGAGAAATACAATTGCCATACATAAAGTATTCCTCCCATAAACTCGAGTTCGAGTGATTCAACGTAATTTTTTTCGGTTTTAAAGGTCAAATCCTCACTACATAGGGTAAACTCTAAGGCTTAAGAATTCAATAGATCGTAGCTGACAGTTTTGTTAAGACAAAATGAAATTAATTGGGAAACATCCTAGCCAAGTAGATTTTTGATACTCCTCTTTGTCACCGGGTTTCTTTGTGCTTAGCATGATCATGACTGATCAAAGCACTCCAGTGGTTTGGGCAAGGTATTATATTCAACATATTCACCTGCTATTAAAACAACATAATCTCTGTCGTCTATTCTTTTCATTCTTGTCTTGACTTTTGAAAGGACGTCGCCCTCGCTTGTTTTCAGCAAATCAAGGAAGGTAGCGTCAAGAAAATAGGTGGCTTTGATGAAAGCTGATTTCCCTCTCCACCTCAGCGTAATAATCAAGACGGGCTAACGACTTTTTCTTGTCCATTGATTGTGCCTCTAAAATCACCTTAAAGGCCTGAAACATGCGTAAATATTGAATGGATTAAAGAAGTAAATGAGTTTATTTAGACTAATTGTAACATTTAGGCTAGAAGAGAAAAAAGCTGATACTACCGCTGGGCAATTTACACTTAATTCAAGAAAGTTGTTTTTTTGCTTGTTAAAAATGCAGCGCCGAGTTTAAGTTGGTAAAGTATCAGTTACGTTCTATATTCCTATTCACAACTGAAAAACGACAAATGTCTGGGTGTGCAGGTCGAACTGAGTGTTTACTGCCGTCCGTGTCATTGCAGAAATAAAAGTTCAAGTAAGTAGCTTTATATAACAAAGGCGATCGAAACTTAGTTTACAACACTTAGACAAGGCAAACGAGCACCCGCCTGTTATGAAAAACCCAAAAAAGCCACAGGGAAAATAAGAACGTATTTCCGGACCAAATGCAGCTACGCCGACCCTCGGTTAGAGATTGAGTACAGTTCACCACATATACTAACTATGCATGCATAATTTAGAGTATAAAAACGTTAACGAGATGCTTGAACGTCCATTAAGCAAGACCTCACCTGTTGTTAAGTGGCTGAGATGCATAAATTATTACTGTCAGACCTCATATACACTACAACTAAAGAGTTTGTTTGTGCCAGGAGGAAATTATTTTCATTTTCTCTCACTGCCACCTACAGCTTAGTTCCGCCGAATGTAATGACATTTCATCAAAGCCAGGTATTTTCTTTATCTGGATATATCGTTAATATAGTTTTCAAGTAGAAAGGAAAAAAAAAAGTCATAAGGTTTCAGTATTGTTAGTTTAATTCTCAAGTAACCTTGCAAGAAACAAATGGCAGACACCGTGAGCCAGATGAATTACAATTAAATTTTGAGGTTGAAAGGACTGAAGTAATCACTTCATTTTGTGTTCGAGACCTTACTGTCTGCCTGCTGTTGTGAATTCACCGATCAGGACAAAATATAAAGCTGAGCCTAACTAATTTCAATTTCCTTCGGTGAACTGTCTGCCAAATGACTATGAGGTCTTTTGCCACATGATTCTGTCATGATATTGCCATAGTTAATCATATTTTTCGTATGGCAAGCTTGATAGTACTGCCTACGACCGATAACTGACCAAGAAAGAGTACAAATGCTCGATTACTCGTGACAGTGAGTTTAAAAGCTTCAAGCAATTTCTTAAAAGCAGAAGCCCAACTACTTTGGCAGCAAGGCCATTGTAGCAATGGCAAGCGGCCGAACCATTGAGCCATGACACAGAATAAAAAAAATATAGAGAATAATGGTCTTTAGGTGTTTCTGAGTCAAAAGTTCGGAGCCAGTTTGAGAAAATAACTTAATAAAGCTAAGAATTAACAAATTTACAAGCGAGCGATCTGCAGCTGTTCTGCTGTATTATGTTGGGTCGATTGATGCATTGATCAGTACCCGAACAGACCTGAAATTATAGAGCTGAATTTAAGGATCAAGCTGCGATTCTATGTTTCCTTGAAATCTTTGCAGTAGTTTTAATCGCGTAATAATAGTAACAATCTGTTACTGCAAGACATCTTAGATAGTAACGATATATGATACATGAAAGCCTCATAGATTCTGAGCCATTCGTTTTACGATGCCACGTCGATAAGCTACAGCGATGTGATGACAAGTTTAGTCTAAGAATTCATCGACTCGCTATCGAAAGGCACAACTGAAAGGAATAGCATTAAAGGATACTTGCTGCCAAGTAAAAGTTTGTAGAATTAAATTATTTCCCTGGTAGTCTTACCTCATTGCAGGCCGAGCGGTTATCTTTCCAGAGCTTAGATGAGCGAGCATCCTTTCCTTCTTTCTTCGATGTTTTGGCATCCTGTAGTTGGAATGCTCAAATTCTGCACTACATTAATAACCTCGGCTATGTCATCTGCCTCATTCAATCTTTGTCTGATGGCTTCCATTTTTTTCTTCCAAAAGAAACTGTGGGAAATTGAATATACGGCGCCCAGTAGAGAATGAATTTTTTAATTTTTGGGATTGTTTGGAAGGCCTACTTTCCTAGAATTATCATGTGACGACTCACGGTAATCAAGGTGTCATGTCATGTTTACATTTAATGCAAAGCGACCTTTAATTTGAAGCAGTGAAGTCGCTCTTGAACCTGATATAATAGAAATCTTGGGCGAAAATACTAGCGTTATCAACCGCTTTGCTCTTCTAAACTACTAATCCCCGGCTGATTTCAAGAATAATCAAAGTCTAATCTTGACGTTGCATCAGTCGGCCTCTAACAGAACCATACCTCGAAAAAAACAGATGCTCTTTCTTTATTTATAGAAGTCAAACATTCCAAAGCTATTTAGCGTGAGTCAACCATGAATCCCTTGTTTAAAACCGCTCACGTTCGAAAGTTTTTTAGAATTCTCTTATAAACATGGACGGAAAAGCCAAGATAGATAACATTTTTGCGATGATTTTGTTTTCTAGGAAATCGCTTCTGATTGCTATAAGTGTCGCACATTTTATCATTTCATTGGCTGGCAGCTCGTGGTGATGACAGGCATGTCTTTCAACCGTGACATACAAACAATCTTTACTCGTCGTAAACGCGAGAACTATCTGATTTTGGCTCTTGCATTACAGATTGAAGTGGAATCACATCGCGCCAATCAATTTATCAGCGTTTTGAAATACTGATACGTATTGGAATAGAACTACTTGCAAAGAAACCACAAATGAGAGAGATTAAATAGAGACTTACAAAGCCGTTTACCTGTCTGTGACAAATGTGTAATGACAGGGACTTTCCCTTGTTCCCAGAAAAACCATCGCAGTTTTCTCAGAATTAGTTACACCTGAAATGTCTTATTTTGTATTTCTTTGGGCAAGGAGCAATGATCTTTGCATTTAAACCTTTTCCATTACCCCCAGAAGCAAAATAAGGTGAGATACAGCTTATTCGAGTTAACTGTTTAATATGTGGAAATGATACTTACGAGACGGCTGTAGCCTGATGAATCATGCTAACAATTGATTCTTTTAAACGACCGTGACGCGGTACGTGTATTTTGTTCTTTGCAAACTGAATTGTTTTGCCTGTTGAACTTATTTCATAAATACTTCGTACAGGCACTTTTTAAGCGTTTTATGTGATGCTTAATATGGATTCACCATTGAATTTCAGAGCACTAACCGTCTGAGAAGAGTATTATGGTCTGTTAAGAGATCAAGTGATCGTGCACAGGAGAAAATCCTGTCTTGTTTTTTACCTTCCGAGTTTTGTGGCGCATGAATAGGATTTGTCTGTGGCACAGCGACTTTGAATCACCCGTTGAGCATCTCTATAGGCTGGTAAATGGATAACTAGGATTTGAGGAATGCAACATTACGAGTACTCTTAAAAGAAGCAACCTTTCATTGGGTATTATTTGACGCCATTTGAAAAAATACTCTACTGTTGACGTGACTTCTCGAGAATTTTGTCAAAAACGCATGATGTCTACAGGGCTGGAGAAAGTGGACACCATAGACGATATACAAGAAGCTTGCGAATTAGTTAAATCTTTTGGTCTTTCAACAAAAGGCTTAGATTCGTTAAATGAGGTGAAGAACAAACTTCGTGAGCATTTAAAAGGGTTGGAGGAGACTTCGTCGCGAAAGATTGGAGAGGTATGCAATCACAGTAACATAGTTCAGATATCCCTAATATTTATGCAGAATATGATAAATTATCCGACTATATGTAAATCTAAGCTGTCGGAGTACACATTGTTTCGCTTGTTTTGCTGCTTTAAAGCAAATTTATCCATTGTTATTCTTGCATAATATTTAGAATGGTTTAAAGGGCATGTAAACCCAAAAAACGTTCATTTTCTTTTCACATAGATGTTTAGTAAATATATCAAGTACACCAAAGGTACCATTCGTTTATTCTCAAAAGTCAATTTTCACTTTGTAAAAGCTCTTCCAAATTCGAAACATTCGCCATCTTTCCTGCGACGTCACGGGTGGACCCTCCAAAGTCTCGTTTTATAATCGCGTGAGGCACGAAGGGGTCTTTTCTACAGCCGTTGTTTGCTGGTCTCGTCATGATTTTTTCACTTACAGTTTGCTTCAATATATTCGATTTTTTCGTAATGGTGAAGCGTTGTGTCGTCCAGTTTGTACTGATTCAAACAAAACTGGGCATACAATGCAAATATTTCCAAATGACGCAAATTTGAAGCGACAGTTTGTGAAATTTGTTCATGTGAAAATAGCCGATTTCGTCGAGCCGTTCGAACGTTCTGTTGTTTGTAGCAGTCATTTTTCTTCCTTGTGCTGTACCGACGATTCAGGCCTTACCAGAAGCAAATTATTCGGAAGTATAAAAACGACCCATACAGTCGGCAGATGACGAGGATTCGGAAGCGGCCCCCGGCGACCGAAATGAGAAAGTCAACAGAGAAAGTACAAAATCGATTTACATGAAAACGTTTCGTTAATTAAACAACAATAGCTTTATTGGTTCTCTAAAAACATCTTTTTTCTCATCTAATGAAATATTATGGGGAAGCCAGTTGTTCGGGAGCCAGCGCTGAGCCCGTAAAAGACACTGACATGTCTGAACCTTTGCCTGAATTCGAAACACGTATCAAAGAAAGAGAATTCGTCGATATCAGTGTGTAATAACGTGATCTGGAATTTTGTCGGTTCGATACAAAGAATTCTATATAGGATCCCATAATCAACCCTTATGTTCTATAAGAAAATCCAAGCCAGCCCCGCTTGGTTCTTCCTTTGAGAAACCCTGCAGAGAAACAGCAGAAGAATTTGTGTCACGGTTACAGTGAAAATACATTCAAAGGTCAGTAGGACAATATTCATCATTTTGAGTACAACTTAAAAGATCCTGATTTCAGCTTGCAAAACTATCTTTTCAATATTTCAAATCGAAGCAAACACAAACAGGGTTGGATAATTATGAAGGCCACACAAGGAAATGTACATGATACAACTTGTTTATCGATGGAAATGCTTCTGAGATGAAGGATATTGTTTACCGCACAAGATAGCACAGCGACCCTAAAGTGTTTGCCGAGATATCCCCAACACCAACGAACAAGCTATCTGTAGGCAATTTAGCGAAATTTCCTGCCAGGAAAGAAGCGAAAAACAACTAGCTCTAGTACTGTATTATTAAATCAATGGCAGAAACAACTCAAGTAAATCGATCTCAAAATGTAACAAAACAGATGAAACAGAAAATATTTAGCTTAGTCGTTTCCTGTGTGATTATCTGTGCTTTGCTGCTGCCTGTACGCGTACTTGGCCGTCTCCAGCACCCAGAAATCGAGGCAAATTGACTGAAAACCTGGATGCTCAGTGATACAACTTATCTGGGTTTCAGGCCATTTTGCCACAATTGCCCGATTTCCGTACAACAAACACTTTCATGAGTTGTCGGCATTGGTTGACAAGTTCCACACTCGCACCTTTGATAATTTTATATAAAACACTTTTAGAAGCTCAAGTTAAAAAAAATTATGTGGCATTCCTTTAGATTGTACTCTCGCTTTATTGCATTTTCATGTTAAATACAAATAAATCACAAAGTAAATTAAATACCAGTCTGAGTTTCCAAGACGGTCGCATCGCTGTCGACATGTTCTGTACTGTCTTCGTGTGGATCGCTTCGGTGAACTCTACGCGGCTCATATTGTTAAGGACGTGGCCCAGACTCTCCTGAAGATTCTGGACTATCCCCAGCGCTGTCATGTACTAAGCTTAAGGCATTCGAGTCGCTATCTTCTGAAAAAGCATCTTCCGAACTACCGCCACTTACACGAACTCCCACACCAGTTCTACTGGGGAATATGTGTTGCGCAATATTTTGGTTCCACCGCTTACGTCACGATTTCTCACTATTGTTTTTACCGGAAATGGAATTTCAGTTGAAAATGCCGATTTTCTCCTAAAATAAGTCGAATTGGACAAAACTAATTTCAAATTCGTTTTCTACGCCACTTTTTACATAGTATAAGAAATACATGTATTTTTGGGTTTACATGCCCTTTAATATCATAATGCGGTAAAATTCAATTGAAATGTCAACACTGACCACAACTTACGGAGGTCTAAACAGAAAACTATAGTTTATGCAAGGAATCATCGCGATCATTGACCAATAAATATGTGCGGTAGTCAACCCGTAAATACCAAAATGGCTGCTTACCAAACGACTGTGGGTCATTACCCAAACGGATATCAAAGCACGTTTGCTTAGTCATTGTTTTGGAGATTATATTTAGCTTTGTACCCCTTAACGTCTGAGATAGCGAGACAAAATCATTAAACATTACCATGAAATGCGTGATCAAGAATGAGGCAACGCAGGAATGTATCAATACCGCTATACCCAGTACATGTTTCGTTTGGTTCTCCAGACTATAGATCGATGGCTTCATTTTCATTTTTATTGAACAATTAGGACCTATTGGCTTGCAACAATAGTGACGATTTCAGTCCTTTTTTGAAGCTCTGAAGTCTCTGTATCCTTCGAAAGAATATTCATACAAATGCACAATTTGCTAATCGAAAATGGCATCCCCTCTCCCCATAAGGGTTTTGTCCATAAATAATAATTTTTTTCAAACTTGTCATTGTGGTCGAAGTAATATTTTCGACACGGAATTTTGACAGTCTGTACAATCGTTTTATTCATGTGTTCCATGGAATATTTGGAGGAATCGCTTGCGGGTCAAGGGGGATTGGTGCTCACTCGCAGAGAGGTAGCCCAGCTAGTTTCAATATATAAAAAGAGTGACTACTGTTTAAAGCTTTAAACAACAGCTAAGTACATCCAATGGGTTCCTCGAGAAAAAAAAAACTCGTCAAACATGCAATATTTATCGCTGATTTACAAGATTGAAGATCTGGAGGTGTTCAAAATCAGCGCTGCTACCAGTAGTGAACCGGAAAGGCCTCTAATAGGGAAAAAAACGTGTGTTCACTTGGATCAAATGTATTTAGTGCTAACTACCTTCAACAATTTTGATTGAGATCTTTTTACTTGCAGACACACGAAGTTATCTCCAACGCTGGGAAATCGGACGCTGACAAACGCAGAAAGTTGCTCGATCTTTATAAAAGAACTGAGCAGTTCATGGGTCAGTTTGAGGCGGAATTTTTGGAAATACTTGAAAAGAGCTTCGAAGACCTACACAAATCTTTACAAGAGAGAAAACAGAATGTTGAACCAAGTGATCAGTACGTTGTTCTTGTTGCAGGTGTGTTTTGCTGTCATTAGTAAAAGAGTTTCATGTTTGCTTAGACTTAGTGTACGAGGTATCATTTCGAGAAGCAACAAAAAACGCCATCAGCATCTTATATTAATTAACACTCCTTTGCATTACCGCAACTGTTAACAGACAATATTATTTAGCCTAAATTGTTATATATTCCTCTGCAAAAGAGGGGAATATCCACAAATTTCTAAGGTGGTTGGGCCTCTGTTTTTTTGTTGTTATCATGCTCTCGCACTTAGTAACTAATTTTATAAGCCAGTTCAAGATGAATTAAATCTTGCTCACAGGTAGTGTTTTTTGATCTTGCTTTAACGCTTTCCAAGCTTCGATTATGCTTGGTCATTGCCTTTTATTTTATGATTCCTCTCTTGACTAGGTGAGACTAGCGCTGGAAAAAGCAGTGTAATTAATCTCATCTTGGGAGAAGACCTTCTTCCCTCTAGAACACTAAGCACCACGTCCACAATTTGCGAGCTGAAATATGGAGAAAAGCCGATGGTCGGTGTACACTACAAGCCTAATGGAACAAAAACCCCTGAACCAGCATTCCACGAATTGAATGATGGAAGTAAAACCTACAAAGAACAAATAGAGAAGTTTGTGTACGTCAAAGAAGATCGAGAGAAAACACCTTACGAGAAAATTGAATTGTTCTTTCCACACCCTTTGTTTAAGGTACTAACGAAGTTGATAGATGAAGCGAAAAAGTTGCGACCAAATTTCGGAATAAAAAAATTCAGGATCAACAGTAAACCTCTGCACGTAGCTCTATGGAATAAACTATGGAGTAAGACTATAAAGATTGAAACAGCTTATTTCGGAAAAACTTTAGCGGTGTGTGAGGCGAAGATAATTTCAGTGAAAGGAATAATAAATGCTTGTTCCAAATTTCATGGTTTCTTTGGTTACAGTGCATTAAAATAAAGGTGCGAGAACCTTTTAAGTTAATGGCTAACCATGAAGAATGGTTTAAGAAAATTTTGGGAAATGCTGGTCATGGTAAATAATATTTCAATGAACTCATCTATAAAAATAACCCACGGAACTTGTAAAATGTAATAGGACTGCGAATCTCATTACGGATTCATGTTTCAATTTCAGGAGAATGTAATGATCGTTGACAGCCCTGGTGTAGGAGAAAGCGATGTCATGAGTAGTTTTGTTCTCAACTACCTGCCGCGGGCCTTTTGTTTCATGTACGTTCTCTGTACATCCAATGCTGGAGGAATTCAGCCCGACAGGGTAAGGAAAAGGAACACTAGGTATTACAAATCTTATCAAAACTATAATAGAATTCTCGAACGTGATTAGTTATCACCCGATTTGAGCACTAATAGGACAGTGTGTGCGTCACGCTTGTAATTGGACAGTGTAATGGGACATTTAAAGGGACAGTTTACACGTCATGCCCGTGGAAGTGGACAGAAAAGAAACCGGGTTAAATGCTGTATTTCCTATGAAAACATGTAACCGATGTCTAGTTTCTTTCTCAAATTGTGCCATTGTTTTGATTAACTTGTAACAGGACTTCGTATCGTCCAATTCTGTAATTATACTCGTGATTAATATCTCATTCGTGAAAATTTCTTGAACCTGTCATTGTACATCTTGAATGTTTGACTCAATTTTACCTCACCAACCTAAATTGAATAAATAGAAACTTGAAATTTATATGTTCTCCTTTTGAGGTGTGCATCAAAATTTCGAAGTCATCACAGGCTTAAACTAAAGGTTTACAGGAAATCTGTATGTGCATGTGTTTTCAACATATGAAACTGGCTACGACTATGACTGCTTCAAAAGACTTTAATACATGCAATATAGGTACAGGCAGGTGTTGTGAAAAAAGTTTGCTCAGCTTTTTTATTAGTACACATTTCTTTTTCTAAGAACCTTGTTTATCCAGTCTGTGCTGAATTCTAATTTTTCAACCAAATTTTATTATTTTTTTAAAATATTATTAGATCTCTTAGTATCAGTTAATATTTTGTATTTAAAATAATTACATCAAATTTTGCAGATGTATGGCAGATTATTTTTGCTCTGAACCTCCTAACATTTTACCATTTGAAGGGACTGGTATTGGCTATAAAAGTATAGTCTTTGCACAACCTATGCACCAATATTGTACCTTTCTCAAAACTAGTTTATCAGAATAAGAATGAGTTACCGGGAACATGTATGGCTTTCATGATGATAGTTTCCAGATTTGAAAAAAAGTCACTGCCTACTAAAATCCTCAGTTCCTTTGCTTTGATAGCCCAACCTCATCAAAACATTGCCAACAGGAGCGATTAGCAAATTATTGATACAGACAAGAGGGCCTATTCCTACATACATCTTCCTCAATCCTGTTAGCTTACTATGGTCATGGCATTTCAAACATGGTGTATGTGCCACACGTTTTCCATTTCCCTGACTAATTACTTTGTAATAGTGTTTATATGTTGAGGAAATGGTTAGGTTGAAATATAATACAAAGACTTGCCAGTAGATAGTTTTATTACGGTTTTTATTCAGTGTAACGTAGGGCTGGAAAATAAACTAATAAGAGCTCCGCTTTTAGGCTTGGCTAAATCTATATATTACTCGTGATTAACATCGCATTCGGGGTTAATATCTTATTCGTGATTAAGAAACAAAGCTTCGGTCCTATTAACATTAATAATCAATTAAGAAGAGGTTCAGTAAAAGTGGGCTTCTCATCCACAGGAGAATGATACCTAAGGATTATGCCATAGTACTGTTTTCATCATTGCTTCAGTGATTCCTTAGAAATAAAAGTTGCCCTAAATCTCAGTTTTAGCTTACAGCTCTGTTTTAAAATGTCAAAGAGAAGCAGAAATGGTCGTTACTATGCTCATATGAGCGGCGAGACGCTTCTTTCCCACTTGATTATACTAATGCAGACCCAAAGCAGGAACAACACATTACAAATGTTCTATATTTTATTAACTCTTTTATATCATACTTAGTCAACGTCAATTCAAACTGATTAATCTTTTTTTTTCCGGAGGAATATGACATCCTAATCGCTCAAATTTTCAAGACAGATTTTAGACAAGCATGTGTCGCTAGACACTGTGCGGCTCCTCGGTTCGCTCACTTTATGTAGCATCAAAACTAGCAACACAATTTGATGATTGTTTTCTGATGCTTTGCAAATACACATTTTTCACAAAAATCACCAAATACTACTTGGGAGGAAAGGGAAGGGTCACCATACAAAACACGATGTACTTGAGAATAGTCGCTATTATGATTCATCAAATATCTTGACTTGCGCCCGATTGGTCTAAACACACCACGTGATCGATTAATCCCCAACTAAAACATCCAAGCAATATCCCCCAATTTTCAAACTTACTTCGCTACGGTAAGTCTTCGTTTCAAATTAAATTGGAGACGAGAGAGGGTTTTGTGGTTGTCAGAGAGGAAGAGAGAATTTTTTTTTGTTCATTAAGTCGCACTAGAGAACACTCAAAAGAAAACGTCCCACACTTCATACAGTAAGCTGTTCATAAAATTTTTTCCACGCTCTTTGCAAAATATTGAAGAATAATAAACACAATAGCCTCTATTATGCGCCAAAACATGCACTTGTGTTTCTCCTTAGACATTATCTGTTCCTCGAAGTTTACAATTTTCCTCGAATTTCGCTCTCGGAAAACTGTTCGTCCGCGGACAAATATCCACGCATATTTTTGCACCGAATAGAGGCTACTGTTTCTATAGCGTAAACAAAGGTATTTTCCGAAATATCCTATCAGCAATTGACTCTGTATTTGGGAGCGCAGGATAGTTGAAACATTTCTTGTCAGACCATATTTGCCACACATAGGTGTACGAAGTATCTTACTAAAAGTTGAATATACAGTTTGTCATGCTGTATCAATTTTCTTAGGTCTTATTTTATTTTCCTTTTGTCTTAAAAGTTAGGAAAGCTACTCACGTGCGCTCAAGATCTGAGGAAAAGTGCCAACTTGGATTTGTCACTATCAGCTGCCTGTACGTTGTTTGTCTGCAACAAATGGGATTTGGTTGAGAACAATGAACGCGAAGAGGTGAAAAAGGATACAGTCAAAAAGCTTACAAGAATACTTGGTAACTTCAATCCGAAATCGCAGATTGTCTATTTGTCATGCAAAACCGCGCAGTTAGCTCAGACCTATGGGGTAGTGACAGAGGATTTCAGCAACCTAATAACAGGGATTAGTAATCTCGTAGTTTCTTCCATGAAGAATAATCTGCAGATGAATACTAGGTAAGTGAACTTCTGAATAATTCTAAGTGAAGCCTTGAATATATATTGTATCCAATACACAACAAAGACAAAACCTTGAGATGGAAATTAAAGTTCGATTACGAAGTAGAATTGGAATAAAGATGTCACTAAGGAGTCATCAAGTAAGGTAGGATGCAGATGATTTCATGAAAGTACCTAAATCAGCTCCAATGATTATTCATTTAATGGCATTGTGCTATAATATAACAGTAGAGTTTATGTTCGCGGGCATAAGTGTTTTAAGCCCGACTCGTACTCATTTCAACCCGAGCCGTTAGGCGCGTTGAAATTGTGACCAGTACGATTCACGTGGCCGAACGCAATAGCCAACAACAAAAAGAAAGGTTAAGTCCACTGAAATCTGTAAGACTTTAAAACATAGTATCTCAGCTCAATGAAATCTGTAAAACATCAAAACATGGTAAATCAGCTTCCAAATCTATGTAAAATATAGCCGAATGGCAGCCAAACAGATACGCAAAAATCAACTCACAAGAATTAAAATCGCTTATGTGGTGCAACATAATATCATATCGAATTTTTTAAAATAAATATTTTTTAGTATATTTGAAAAATCAGTACATTGTTACACTACATACTTAACTGAAAGGTTAATTACTTACATGAATACTAGATAACTTACATTTTTTTTTTACTACGTATATTACTGCGTAATACAAACACAAATCATTACAATTTACTAATCAATAAAATAAATAACAATAGATTACAAAAAAAAAGATAAGAAAAAAAATTATTTTATCAATCATGTAGAGTAACAATAAAGATTACAATTATTTAAATTCTATTAAGGTTTTTCAGACAAGGAATTTTTTGAAGCACACACAACAAAGAAAAATTTTAAGATATCTTCTATTTAAAAAATCACTTCCCCAACATTTTCTATTTTTCGCTAAACAAATTAATCTTTTTAGAATTAAAAGCGATGTATTTTTCTTTTTCGTATTCTTTTCCAAAATTATTTTAAAGTGTCTTAGGTCTGGCTTAATGATTTTTTGTTTTACAGGTCCAAAGGTAGATTTGTCCTAAATCTATTATATAGTTGTCAAGATGCATTACCTCCTTCAAAATTCCGATAATCACATCACGTAACGAGAGACACCGGCAGCTACTAAGTTTATTCAATACGTTAATAAGAACCTCATTCCAGAAGGACTTTGAATAACAACACTCAAACAAGATATGGTTTATTGTTTCGCGAGTCTCTTGACAAAGTGAAGAATTTGGATTTGAAACAACCTATTTTATACAAAAGTTCATTTGAAAATAGGATAGAGTTTAACACTTTGTGTTGGAACGAGCGTACATACGGTTCGCTAGTAACTCTAAACGGTAGGAGGTATACTTCTAAGGGTTGATATTCCCTTAATTAAAACTCCTCAGTTAGCTTAGACCATTTCCTTGGCTTTTCATATTCATTTTTCATCAGATGACGGTAATAATAATGGCATTTGAAGTTTTCTAAATCAATAACCGCTTCGAAAATTGTTTTTTATATATCGTAAGTCCAACGGCACAACTTTTCTCAAGCCTGTCTCTACTAAAAAATTGTCTTTACTAAATCTTTTCTTTTCACAGTGTTAAATGACTTGATATTTTAATGCGCCAGATATCGTGAACATCCAGTTCTGATTGTATTTGTTCGATAGCGGCAATTACAGATCTTCTCGGAGAAATATTTCCACTTCTTTTGTCAACAGCGGGGTTTAAAGGACAATTAAAATCACCTCCGAAAATGATGTTTTCAATTGAGTCAAAATCTATTTCAATAATAGTTTGCAAAACTGCATGATAAAAAGAAACTAAGTCATTATCACGATTTTGAAAAAGGTGGTTTTACCCCGGAGCTCAGCAGAAACACAAACCCACTTTACGAGGCTCATTACCATTCCTTCATAATAATACCCTCCATGATAATATCATATCGATTGGTTGGCACTGTTTTCATCGTCAGGTTTGAGACTTTGAAGCCCTTTTTTTTTCCCACTTGAGTACTCTTCTTTGTCTGCTGAGGTGCATTTCCATAAAAGGATGGAGGGAAAGCATGGAAAACCACCCTGATAATTTTAATTAAATTTTAAATGTACGGCCCGATGAAAGATGTTATTTTGAATTCTGTTGATAACTCCATTTACTCATGCAAACATTTCAGCCTTTGTCCCACACCTTAGATGTATGAAAAAAGATATAGTGAAACTGCACGATTATGCGGACAAAATCTATGAGAAGGAGTAGGGAATTGCCCAAAAGTTACATGGCTTTGTTTCCTGCGATGAAAATACACCATCGAGTGAAGTTGACGAGAAAAATGCAAATTTTTTCTTGCTTATGCTAGAAGCTCCTTTTGAAATAAACGGACGACTTTGAATGTCCTAACAAGCACTTTTCGATACGGCTTAGGAATCCGACCTGCAGGATGTCAAGCTGTGTTCGTTTTTATGCTTAAACAATGCTGCAAGAAGATTGCGCTAACGTAGCAATGGGTTTTTGATCGTAAATGGCTGCTGTCATCGTACGATTTTTTTGTTTCTGGCTTTTTAGTGATTTATTTCAGCAGGCAGAAAACTCATTTAATAACCCGAAAAATTCTCCATTTATGTCACAATGCCAAACAAACTGATAATTTGTGGGTCCAAGCGTATAAGCGTTCTGCTTATGGTAGGGACCATAAATTCTGAAATAGAAAAATGCAGAAGACATTTTTGATTTTGAAAAAATACACTTTTCACTTTTTTGTCACTGACTAAGAAATCAGTTAAAGGAGACGGTTTGCATCACACTTGTCGTGAGGTAAAATTGATAGCCAGAAAACTCTTGATTTTCTATTAAGGATTCTAAGAAATGAAAAGTTATGCATTGGTATTGCCATTTTAATTGTTTAGCAGTTTTAAACATAACATCAAACAATTTTTTATATGATTATTCTTCAGATGGTTGGAGGATCTCCTCGATCGCATGTCTCGTCAAGTCCGCATAAGACTGAAGTCAGCAAAAATGTCTCATCAGGAAACAGAAGAAAAAATCAAGAGATTGTTAAGCCGCATGGAAGAGCTACAGAATTCTCAGAAACGTATATTTGATGAACTTAGTGAGCATCAGTCGAAAATATTTGAAGACATCCTCGAGAAGCTAGCTTTGCACTTTAAATCGGAGGGAACTATCTCGAGTTTCTGCGACTGGTCTGAAGAAGAGGTCCCCAAACCCCTTGGGACATGGCGGGAAACAAAGAACGAGGTGTTAAAGTGCGTCTCAGAGAGAACACACCAATTTGTTCAGCACTGGGAAAACGAAGAGAACGAATTCGACAGAGCTCGAGTGTCATTGATCCAACATTGTTGCAAAAAGTATGATATAATGGAGGAAGAAATGCGCGAAGTAGCAGAAGATTTTTTTATCGTCGACGAGGTGGAGGGCGATCTTCCACAGGATGAAGGTGGACAAAATTTGAAACGATCTAGAATAAGAAGAAGATTACAAACAAGTACTGCTCCGCCATGGCTTCGGCAAGGATTGGCATCAGTGGTGGTAGGGTCTCCACTTAGTATCCTCGGAACCAAACTTAAAAGGAAGCTCCACTACAAAACCAAACTGGACACGTTCCGCGATGATCCATGTGCCTACATGTCAAAGCGATCACAGAAATGCCTCAAAGTTATTTCTACTCGAGACCGCTTGCTTCCGTTCATCAACGAACAACTAGAAGACGCCGTACTGTACCTAAGACGGATCAAGGAGAAGATTCCAAAGCTGAGAGAAGGTGACGAGCTGATCTATCAACGGCTACTTGAAGACGAGAGAGGCAGTACTGAGATTCGGAAGATCTACGAGCCTTTAAACAACCAGCTGGAATCTCTGAGACGCGAAATAACTGTGTACACTCTGCGAGAGATCAAGCAGTCTGATTTCGCAAGAGAAGAGTTAGAGTGCGATTTTGGAAATTTAGATTCTGTCATTGGACGAGGCAGCTTCTCAACAGTGTTTAGAGGCGTTCTTCATCGCAAAGGATCGCCAGAGATCATGGTGGCTATCAAGATGTACAGTGACTTGCTTACCACTAACAATGTGTGGCATTTTGTTGACGAGGAACGTGCTTTAAGGTATGGATATCAAAAGACCATTTTCTTTCATACGGTTGTGTTCATTTGACAGATCGACTGTAATTCGTGGTGTCCTGCATCAGATTTTGCATGCTGCCTAGAGTCGTAAATACTATAGTTTGCTACACATGCGATTGAAAAACGATTGTGTCCTTGCTGCTTATAAGTTAAATAAGAAATGAGCCTCTTATCTTTGTCTTAGAAAACTGCGCCATCCAAACATTGTGGGTTTTTACGGAACCAATTTGCACCACGGCCCCAACGGCACCAAAGTGATGATCGTCCTCGAGCTTTGCAGTTGTTCTCTCAGATATCGAGTAAATACCCATCCCGAGGATTCACCCGCTCGATCGTCGAACGACACAGTCAAGAAGAAAGTGTTATCATGGGCACAACATATCCTAGAGGCTTTGCATTATATCCACTCAGAAGGATTCGTTCACCGAGATTTAAAACTGGAAAATCTACTGGTAAATGTGTATTGAAGTTGAACTTTGATTTCTTAAGTTCTCTGTTCAGTCGTCAGTTACTTTTTTCAAACGACATGTATAGGGCGATTTCCCATCCTCAGGGAAGCGTAGCCTTTTGCACCCTCCCCCGCTCATTTTTTCAAAAATATTCCAGCCTTCAGACGTACTACCTGCCGTACTCTTTACTTGTTTAAGAGTGGATTTGGGGGGGGGGGGGGAGGAGGGAGGGGAGGAGGGGCTTTAGGTTTCTTGTGGCTGCACATTATGTCTTGGTGATGAAAATTGTATGCTTTATATAATGGAAATCAACCACCCGTTTCCATGGTATTTTGCGTGAGATCTCAAGCAGAAGATTGCATCTCATGCAGAAAAAATTCTGCAGCTTTATTTTAAAACAATGGCAGACATTTTTGGTTGACAATGATTAACAAGGAGTCTTTACCTTTGTCGCGGTACCCGGTGTTCATTACGATGAAACGCGATCTTGCAATCAACCAAAAAAGCACCAACATGACATTAGCCATTTACAGTTTCTCTTGTTCACTACGATTCTTTGTGAACGAGTTTCAATTTTTTCATTATAGCTGACACACGGCGAGAAAGTGAAACTTGCAGATGTAGGAGTAGCTAAACATGAAAAAGAAATAACAGGTACGATGGTCGGCACCTCTCTGTACCTGGCCCCTGAAGTGTTTGAGGGTCGAATCTACAACAGCAAAGCTGACATGTATAGTTTTGGCTTTGTACTTTGGGAAATATGGTATGGTGAGCAAGCCTTTCAAACAGCGATGACAACCTGCGGAGTGTATCAGCTCGAAAAGATGAGACAGGGCTGTCGACCTGCTCACATCGAAGGCACCAATCATCCATGGGAAATATGGAAGCATGTCATGACTAATTGCTGGAATGAAGATCCACGTGTCAGGCTGACAGCAAAAAAAGCACTGGAAAGTTTTAAGGAGTTGCAGGAGGCTGAGATTCAACCCAAACGGAAACCAGTACCGCTACCGAGATCACGTTCGAGGCCACTTTCACAAAGCAAAACGCCTCCTCCAACAAAACCTAAGCCAGCTAGAAGACCAAATAAGCAAGGTGGAGTGTCTGTTTCTTACTACAAAAAAGTAGAGGCGGAGAGTGTTCACTTTGAATTAAAAGACAAGAAGTAACGTAGAGGAGACTGAAAAGAACAATCGCTTTATATCTTAGTATTCGTTCGACTGCATTTAATTTAGGAGGAGGAGGTCCCTGAAATCAGGGATGTAACCAAATTTTACTCAAAGCTTCTAACGAGCTCCAGTGTACACTAATCGTGTTTTTTAATGGTAGTTCGTAAACGGCGTGGATTACAGATAGTTCCCAAAGGTAAATTTATTTCTTACTCGGCAACCGTTTCTCGAATTGATTGAAGAGAAGCTACACAATTTTTTTTTTATTTCACTATGACACCATGTTGCCTTCTTAGGGCATCGGGATGGTCAAAATATGCCAAAGAATAACTCAATAGATCAGGCCAAAAATACGGCCGGAGAGCGGGGCAATAAAATGGCTTCTGTGAACGATCAAACTTTGATATTTTTTCTCCGTTTTTTTAAGCTCCTCTTCTTAGGAAAATAACTTTTCAGTGCAGGAGATGTTATTTGACTGTGAATACATGAAACTCATAAATGAAATGCAAACTATGTGAACTATATAAACTGTGTAATGCGAAGATCGCTTTCATATCTACAGATGTTATCGTTGGTCATGGTTTCGTTTGTGTTGTTTCCGTCTTTCACTCATGCCTTTGGGGCTCGGAAAAAGTACAGCGCAACTCGCAAAATATCCGCACCTATTATATTTTAATGATAAAGTAAGGTGTATTATCCCTAAGTAAATCAAGTGAGTCTAACTTGCCGTCATCGATCGGTGCAACGTCTTTGACTGTACAAAGAATGAATCATAAACGTGTTATATCTAAGAAATAGTCCGTATACTGCAATACGACTGAAATTAACTCATGATAGGGCGAAAGGGCATCAGAGCCAATGCAGCAAGGAACCCCTGTAGCTAGACTTCGTAGGGAGTCCTGGAATAAAGTTCATAATTCACTGCAATGCATCTACTAAAATATCGGTCTTAAATTTTTAGTCATTCTGCTTGGAACAAGAGTATTGAAGGACGATCCTATTTTAAATAAGTTTTTTGGTTTGAAGCAGGATTAACTAATGTTATTAAGTGACATTCACGCTCCAGCTATATCATTACATTAAGCGGCTATAGCGAGCAATGAGTTGCTGAAATCCATTAATAAAACGTTAAAACCAACAATGATGATTTATGTTCATCCCGAACAGAAAATCTCTCTCCCCTCCTGCATCCTGCATTGTCAATGATTTCCTATTACCCATGAAGTGATTCAATTTCTACGTTTAACTGTTTTAATACCTGCAATATCTTTTGTTTCTGCGGGAACCAAGGCTCGATTATTGAAGATGCGGGTCCTCAAGTTTTCCTTGCACTTTTTCAGCACCATTACTAGTCTTTCTTCGCCATCTTTTTAGAGGAGAGATGTACCGTAGAACTTCACAATGTGAGGATGGTCCAACCTCCTGAGAAAGAAATCAACTACACACAGACAAGCATTACTAAGTCAGATTTTTGTCTCAGTATAAACACAGTACAGGAATGATCGAATAAAACAATGAAGTTTAATCATTATTATACCTATCATTATTATTATTATTATTACTATTATTATTATTAAATAGTAATAGAAAGATGATTTTAAAGTCAAGAACAAAAAAATCGCTCTCAAAGTCCAAGGAGACACATGGGTGAAAAAGATGTGGAAAGTCGCATATATTTTACCAAAGAATAGTAATAGTACAACATTCGGGTAAAAGTACGGTTCTAGTAGGTTTTTCCTCAGAACAAAATTGAACTATATTTCTTTTCACAAGAAACACTACCAAATCCTTTTTAATGTTAATTTTTTGCTGTTGTGACAAAGAAAATCTTCCTTTTTCTGATAGCCCACCACCGACCTTGTAAATTGGGTGTATTCCTGGCCACGCAAAATTAATTCACTGTTAGAATTTACATATAATTTTAAAACTCGTTTTGGACAGGTTTTTAGCAGTTCCAAGGAGTGGCTGGTATGACTCCTGTATCTCTTTGTATGACCGCGTCCCATGCCTGAGTTGATTATACAACATCTTGTCAGCATGTATTAGCTTTGGAATACGAGCCTCAATATGCTTCAGACACAATTTTGCCTCGCTTAGTTGACTCTTTACGAACACCTTGAGAATGGACTCATTTGTGACATTGTTTAGGTAGTCTACTGACCTCTCAGCCATGAGAGAGCATCTGTCTTTTTCGTACCTCCTAAGTCTCCTTGAATCTTCAACTTTGTTTTTGATCGACATTATGCCGACTATAGGGCTGCCAATCACCAAAGCAAAGCAAAGCAAAGGAGAGGGCCGCGAGAGAGTGGAACCCAGATTGGGCTGGTAAAACCGATAGCAAACTTTGCTGCCATAGAAAAGCTTTCAGCAGAGGGATCAGCTTCTGAAACACTGATTGGGTCATCAGTCGTAACACTTTGTTGCAGATTCCGGATTTGCCCCTCAACAAAATCGTACTGCTCCTGAAAATAATGCAAGAGGGAATCTCGAGCGTCGGTAAACACTCGTTCATCTTCCTCCCAATGTTCTATGATTTCCCGCAACCTTGTTTGCAATGCCTTATTGATATTGTTTTCTGTGACCTGCCACGAGACCTCTATTTCAGGAACCTCATCCAATTTCCATGAGGTGAAACGTGTTCTGACCTCATCTGACTTGAGAAATATGGAGAGCTTCTGAACTGCCTCGTCGATTTTAGCTTTCAGATGTTTTCGGAGGTCTTCTACCACTTTACGTTGTTCGCTTTCAATGGCTGACAGACGGTTATTGATTCTCTCCATTTTCTTAGCGACCTTGTCACGATCTCTTTCGGCATTCATAACAAAGGCCTTTGCTTGTTAAACTATCCGTGAAAGGAGGTAATCAAGCCATCTAAAATATGAATAGATATATTCAATAACTGACATGGTTTTTACCTCAAAAATCATTACCGTTTCACGATTCTTGGCTCACTCTTACCACTCACTCTTATGGCACGGAACTAGGGATAAAGATTGGACGTTTGCTTGCTTTCTTCAGAACGGACAAGGACAAAAGGGATCCTTCTTCCGTAGAATGAAGTATCAAAGCATCCAAGCTTTAAAGTATACTTAATGCATTTCCTATTATTGAGTCTCTAATGTTATCTCCGAAAATCGTTTCTAAAAAGATAACAGTAAAGGGAGAGAAAGAAAGAGAGAGGGGGAAAGATCTAGCAAACAAATTAACCCAAACAACGGAGCGCTCTAAGATTCAGAGGACAAGAAAGTGGTTAATTTGCGCTGTAGAATTTGATGGGAGCTCCTGCAATAAATTTGAGCGTAGCTTATAATTTCTTGTCAATTTAATTTAGCACTCAGTTTCTTGAATTTTTCGGTCATGTCTATTCTGCAGAATTTATGAGTGTCTCATGTTTTAAATTAAGGTTAAAAAAACCCCCATATACAAATTGTTCAACCTGTTGACTGGTATAGAATTTAAACTACTTTTAATCATTTAACTGTAAAAGCCAGAAAGGCACTCGATGAATTATCTATTAGACAAGTCTCGCTCCAAATTTAGATAGGCTTTTTTGTCCTCATTTTTACTTTACATCCTATTAGCAACCATTGCAGATGTTTTGTTGTTCTAACCACAATTTATTTAGAAGTAAGCCAAGAGAAAAGCTCAGTGGAGTGGAAAAATGTATAAAAAATTGTTTATATCTAATGACCCGTGCATCCCATACCAAGACCAGATTTCAAAACGCCTCTCCTTCAACGCGGTACAAAACGCTCTTCGATGAAAATTCTCCCTTTTAATTAAGTGTCACTTTTCTCACTTCTTTGAGCAACTTTTCGAGCTATAAAATAAATAAGAGTTTAATCTTAATCAGTATCAATGTAATGGTTTGAAAGCTTCTAAAGGACAATGGGTCAAACTCTGACTTATCAAAGCCCTTTCAACGGGGCTCCTCACGGTTTACTAAATTGTTGCCATTTGGGAATGGTGGTTATTCTTAACACTGACCCTGTCTTTCTGGACTCCTCCGGCGTTGTCAGTTTTTATGACATAAACAAATGCGAAAGCTTCAGGTAAATACTTCACGACCTCTTCATCCATGAGTTCGGATTCTCTAATTCCAGGACTGTCGACAATAACAACGCCATTCTGAAAGGACAAATCAAATGAAGGTTTTATCATTATTGTAATTTTTATTATTTGACTCTTTGACCACTATGGCGTTCTGACAACGTTAAGGCTGTGATCCTTAATCTGGTTATAAGAAGTACAACCCTGTCTTTAAAAAAGAGTGGCTTCGATAACGTATAATTTCTAAGAAAGTTAATGCTCTTTTCATATGAATTTGAGTATCCTCAGTTTAACCATCGACTAACCTTATTCGAGGTATATGATACAAAATCTGGTTCTTAGTTTTGATTAATGGAAAATTCTATTATTCAATCCTTAGGAAAAGGATTTTCATAGTTCTCTTCCCTTGGGTTAAACCAGTCGATGAGCAAGGACACATGCTTTTAAAAATTTAGCACTGAATTTATCTATTGTGAGCTATGAGCCATGCTCTAAGCATTTGCTGTGCGATTATTTGTCCACTATGCATAACAAATGATTTTAGTCCCACACCATTTTAGATACTAAAATTCTGTTTGCCGTTTTGATTGACCTTCTGATCCTAATCTTATCCATCTAAACTAAAAAAATAGGTATTGAAAATAATTATTCTATTTCTTAGTTAATTGGAAAAGTCGAAATAAACACTGTGTAGCTACCTGCAAGAGTTGATGAGTTCTTCAAGTTCTGGTTAAGTCAGTCGATGGGCAAGGACTTAGCATTGTTT
This sequence comes from Pocillopora damicornis, assembly GCF_964200805.1. Taxonomy (NCBI): domain Eukaryota; kingdom Metazoa; phylum Cnidaria; class Anthozoa; order Scleractinia; family Pocilloporidae; genus Pocillopora; species Pocillopora damicornis. Next base: position 17,024,474 of record NC_142675.1, on the reverse strand, counting down.
TCGTCTATTTTGAAGCATAAGCGAAGCATTTTTTGCGATATTATTTGTCCATCAAGCATAACAAATTATTTTAGTCTAAAATTCTGTTTGTCCTTTGATTGACCTTCTGATCTTAATCTTGTCCATCTAAACTAAAAAAAGGAATTGAAAATATTTATCCCATCTCTTAGTCAATTTGCAAAGTTTGAATGAACACTGTGTAACTACCTGCAGGAGTCGATGAGGCCAGAAGAGTTCGATCTTTTTATAAACGGAACCTTTTTCTCGATCTGCATCCTTCATGTGGACAAATGGAGAGAGCTGCTGGAGATAACTTTCATCAGAAGCTTCTGTTGGTTGCTCCAGGAAATATTCCCAAGTTTCATGCCCTGTTTTAGGATCCTTGTCTTTGAAATGGGCCACTATTTTACGCTTCTCCCCATATCGCAATTCACAAATTGTGGAAGTTGTACTGAGTACTGAGTACGGAAGAAGTTCTTCTCCCAGAATTAGATTTATTAAGCTGCTCCTCCCAGAGCCAGTCTCGCCTGGAATGCAGTGATATCAAAAATAATTATTACGTTGTACTATCTTCCAACTAACCGAGCGTAGGTGCTCTACTGAAAAACATTGGCCCTCGATTTTGGCAAACGAACCGAGCGCTGCTGGTTTGTATAAAAACAACAAAGGGCCAACATTCCTCAGGAAGCCTCAAACAGTAAATGGTAAATAGTACGAATTATGGCACGCGAGTCATGTTTGTTTACTTTTCTTTTTTTTAAGACACTTCCGATAAATTGAATCCAATGAGATTCTGTCGTAACGTGTGTTTGTGGTTTCTTTGCAAAGAATGCGGGTATTTAAATGTAATTAATGTTGTTTTTGTTTTTTCTTTCTCTCTTTCTTTCTTATATTTTTTTGGCAGTTTCAGGCGCAAAGTTTAATCCCAACCAAGTAAGAACCATTCAGAACCCCCGAATTTTCAAATTGTCTAATCGGGTGTTCACCAGCCGATCCAAAATAATAAAGAAGGAAAATATGTCATTATACAGTAGTATCACCATATGACGGTCATTTACTTGCTACTAGAAGGATATATTCTTTCCTCTTTATATCTATTTGATGTTTACGTATCAGCTCATCAAGGTTGCCTATTTGGCGCATTCAGCATAAAGACCATATAAGATTTTCTTCTTTCTTATGTCGTGATCTTTTGCTTCTGACAGAATAGAGAATGCCTAGAGAGGAAAAAAGTTATGTTTAAAAATAGCACTGGATTAAGCTGAAAATTGATGATTATTTTACAGATGATAAATTAAGTTTTAAGAAAATGTAAAAAATCAATCCATATCGAAATCTTAAGATCTTATATACAGAATTTTGATCATGTATACACATGCGCTTTCTCCTTACTTTTAAATCATTAGGCTGAATGTTGCTTTGTCGCAAGTCAATAGTAATAATATACTGCAAGCAGATCGAATTGAGCGGACAGTGATGAGAGCAAGACAGCAAATCTATAGTTAACAGGAGGATTGAAAAAGGTTACATTCTCCAAGAAGAAACCTTGCATTATCGGAGTGGAAAGCTAGAGCTGTATGATTGGAAATTCCTTTAGAAGCTATAGATATTGTATTTGAGCGGTCATTCGATAGATGTACGAATTCTAACCGACTAGTAACTTCATAGTTTTTAAAGGAGAACCCCTTGCTTGCCCTGCCAATAGAGCACTTTACTCTTTACAATTGATCATTAACCAGGTTAGAGGCGTCACACATGCATTTTCTGCCACTTATTATTGAATTTAAACGCTACACATTTGGCATAACAAATAAAGGCACAGATATCATCATGATTGAATTCCGCGTTACCGCTAATGTCTTATACTGGTAGACAGTTTCCTCGATAAAGGTCTCAGTTGTTGTCGGCTGGGCGGTAAGGATAATTCCCTCCCCACCTGTATAAGAAGAAATGGTTTCTATATTCAGAGAAGACCGTCTTGAACGCAGGGCTTGGCACCAAAATGGGCGTAAATCTGTCTGGCGAGTATTACGGTCAAAATATTTAAGCATCCTGAGTCACTCCCCGAAAGCAAAATTGCGCTTTTAACCAGAGAAACGAATTCTTACCTGACCTGCAGCCTAGTTCGGCTTAGTTTGCGACTGGCTTAATGTAGTGATAACCTGAGTTTTCAACTCGTCTCATGTTTTAAACCCTTTCGACGAAATATCAAGGGCCTCCATAATTTTAACCATTTCATACAGATCATCGATTTCATCGATAGTTTTCGCTGAGCTACAAGCCATAGTGTCGAGTTTTCAGTGGCTGGGAACTCTAAGAACACATCAAAGCGGCGAAAAAGACTTGAAGAGCTTCAGTTGATCGTGAGGAGCATTTCATAAATAGATGCTTATTATTTATTGCCAAGTGTAAACAAAGCATGACGTTGCACCTCTGAGAAAGTTTAACTCTATCAGTGGTTAATGTATCTTTCTATTTTGATTTGTTTATACATCTCTCTATTTCTTTTCTATGAATTAGTATGATTCTTCTCAGGGCAAAATAGATGAAAATTTGGAGATGTATTTTTCATTCAGTTCTAGACGTTAAACGATTAGTATAGCAAACGCACCTAACAGGGAGCGACTTCTCCTAAACTCTCTTGCACTCCTGTTGCCAAATCGATGGCAACAAATTCAAAAGAAATCAATTCAGTAAAATAAACCGTGCTCAAAACCTTAGCATGCAGATTTTAAAGATAAATTTATAAATGCTAGAATCTTTAATTGGGCTTCGATATTTCTGTTCCGTGTATGTAAATAAGGTCACTCCTGGTTACGCTGTGGACTAAGACGCGACGCAATTCCGGGAAATGAAGTGCGACCTGGAGTTGTAACTTTGTAGGGAAGAGAGAGTCAATTTTGTTCTATCTCTGTCTTAGAAGATATCATGAATTGATTTTCTTTTACATGCACGGAAAGATATTCTCATGTAACAGCGAAATTATCAAGATAATTGTTGTGTTGGTGCCCGGGTTCTTGTTACTTATTTGACGTACAAAACTAGACAGTGGGGAGGGACAGGGAGCGGGAATCCGGGAGGAGAGGACGGGAAGCGGGAGTCCGGGAGGAGAGGGCGGGAAGCGGGGGCAGAAATTAACAAGGCGTTCGTTTGTTGATTATTATTGCTCATCGTTAGTTAAAAACCAGTACCCAGCAAACAATCCGGCCAATAGACAGTTTTGTCTATGACATGACGTCACGAACGTGACGTATAATTTCGGTTTGGGAAAATGAGCCAAAATTGAGGGAAACGACGGTAAACTACTTTGCGTTGAGACATCATTGGTCGATTGAAGTGTGTACACGTGAGCACGGTGAGTCAGTAAAGCAATACGCCAGAATCGTATGGGCTTCTCTTACCTCCTCTCTTGAAGTTGCCAGCTATGACTGCTTTCCCTATCGTTTTTCCGTAACGTTTCAACCTCCTCTGTTTAGCGTAAAAAATTAAAAGAAAAGTAGTTTTCGACTCATGTTTTTTAAAACTTTTTCGTTTTTGGGTATTCATGTTTCAAGATTCTCCTCTGGCTGGAAATACACGACGTCTTTTTCTGATTTTTCTGTTATTTAATTCGGTAACCTCTGCTGTAACTGCATGTAATGTGGATGTCTTCAAGAAAACTTGAGATAATACCTGGATTTCATTTCCACATCATAGATATCAATTCCAAACATCAATCAAGTTTTCTCTTTAGGTTTAATTTGAGTTGATGTTATTAGCAGCTATATTAAATAGGTTGAAAAGTTTTAGATGGTATTTTCTCATGTTTGCCTTTAATTGGTCAGGGAAATGGAAAATTTGTGGCATATACACCACGTTTGAAATGCCAAGTTCATAATAAGCTGACAGGATTTAGGAGGGTGTATGTGGGAATAGGCTCTCTTGTCTGTATCTTTGATGTGCTAATTGCTCCTGTTGCCAATGTTTTGATGAGGTTGGGCTGTTAGGGAAAAGTAACTGAAGATTTTAGTAAGAAGTGACTTTTTCCAAACCTGGAAACTGTCATCTTGAAAGCCATATTTGTGCCTAGTAATTCATTCTTATTCTGATGAACTATTTTTAAGAAGGATACAATATTTTATCACATAAATTTGATGCATACAGGCTGTGCACAAAACTTTAATTTGACTTTGATGTTATAGAGAATACCAATCCCTACACATAAAAAAAATGTTAGAAGGATCAGAGGAAAAAATAATGTGCCATACATCTGGAAGATTTCATGTAATTATTTTAATTACATGAAACTTAACTGATACTAGGAGATCTAAGAATATTCAAAAGAAAAGAAAAATAAGAATTCAGCATAGACTGGATAAACAAGGTTTTTAGAAGAAAAAATGTTTACTAATGAAAAAGCTGAGCAAACTTTTTTACAACACCTGATTGTACCTGTATGGCACCTAGTGAAGTCATTCGAAGTAGTCATAATCCAGGTTTTATATGTTGAAAACACATGCACAGGCAGATTTCTGTTAAACTTGTAGCTCAAGCCTGTGATGACTTCAAAATTTTGACACATACCTCTAAGGAGAACAAATAAATTTCAAGTTTCTATTTATTCAGTTTACATGTTAGTTAGTGAGATAAAATTGAGTCAGACACTTACATTGTGTACAATGATAGGTTCAAGAAATTTTTACGACTAATTTTTAAGGTTAACCTACCTGGAACAATGACCTTCATGAAATAATTAGACTAGGTTTATACTGATGATGCGAGGAGAGGGCAGGCTTTTCTTTCTTCATTTAAAGATATATACCGAAGTTATGGTCTTTCCACAAGCTCAGTGGAAAGTGAGAGTGAATGAGACTGACGTTATTTTGATAATCATCCAAAGGAGGACAAAATGTAAGATATGGTCTGCACAACTCTCTTATTTTAATTTTTTAATCTTTAAGGCTAAGGCATTTATATTCTTGCTTTATGCATAATGTAGACACCAATTAATTTAACTTTCACGTGTCAAAATACAAACAATGTTCTCTTCATCTATGTGCCCTAAACATTACAGGGGAGGAGGCAGGTCAGAGTAAAAACATGAATTGAAACAATTGAGAACTGAATACCCAGTTTTCTGGGAATTCCTAGTGATTCTCAAAAATTCCCAAAAGGACTCTTGGATTCCATGATCAAAAAAATTTTTTATTGTGATACAAATTAATGTCTCATTAGTTTGTGTAGTGTGATCGTCCGGGTGAGTGTAGTTCTGAAAAGAACTGTTGTTGGTGACTGACGTTTCGACTATCTGTGCGATAGTCATAGTCGAGCGCAACTTGTTTGCAACACACCGGACAGTTTATCTGACGAAAACAAGTACCTTGACCGTGTTTTTGACAAAAACAACTACAACACTGACTTCATTAGACGAAACACTCACAGGGTGACCGACACTACAGAAACTAACAGGGACTCCACATCTATCACGACTACAGCTACTATACCCTACATCAAAGGCACTTCTGAGGCTATCGCGCGGATCCTACAACCTTACAACATTCGCGTAGCTCACAGGCCTATAACTACTTTACGACATTTGCTGACCAACGTTAAAGACAAAGACGAACCCAACAACAGACAGGGAGCGATTTATAAGATCGAATGCTCCGACTGCCAGGCCTCCTACATTGGTGAGACTGGTAGAAACCTTAACACGCGACTAACTGAACACAAACGATCTACTAGAAATGGCGATGTAAACAATCACATTTCTGAACATCACCGACAAACTAATCACAGAATCGACTGGGACTCTGCTAAATGCTTAACCTACAGTACAAACTACTTTCAACGACTGACTCTGGAAAGCTGGTTCACTAACTTAGAACAGACGCCTCTCAACAGATGTCAACAATTACCAGCACCTTACAAACGACTCATTAACGACGTGAACAAACCGACAAACAGACCGACAAACAACAGACGGATCGAAACCGACCAACGACTGTTAACAAACTCTACATGAGTCTTCCAGCCAATCACATCACGGCTAAACAGACCAATCACGTTCAACAGACCAGACTTTATAACATCATCGACTGACAACAATTCCTTACTTGACTCTGAAGATGACTATCGCACAGATAGTCGAAACGTCAGTCACCAACAACAGTTCTTTTCAGAACTACACTCACCCGGACGATCACACTACACAAACTACTGATACTCCTGGGTTCAAACCATTTACTTTATTAATGTCTCATGTTCACTGATGTGCCAAAATCATCAAACATTCATTAGCTGTTCCATGGTACACAACTTCCACAATAATTAACAATAATTACATTGTTATCTACACTTAAAGAACTTTGTTAGTTATGAACATAAGTTACTTCCCTAACCTACATTACTGGTTGCCTTTGTTAGAAAACCTTGGAACAGTCAAGCTCAGTTGCCTCAAACACTGTCAGAGACTTTTTGTTGACAATATTTTTAGTAGAAATTTCATGCCTTAGACAAACAAATTCAACACCTAACTAATCTTTCTTTTTTCATGATTGTTGTTGCTGTTTTTTTTTCAGTTTTTTGCTCTGTTTTCGTGACTAATTGCTGTAATTTTTTTTGCTGTTTTTATTCTTACAAAACATTTTTGTAAGAATTCCAATACTTGTGGGTCATCCACACACTTTGCAAACATTTGGTATGCAGACAAGACAGAGGTAGTCAATGTTCCTTTTGAGAAAAAACACCTTTTAAATGACGTCTTCAATTTACTTTATTTGAAACTCTGACCTGAAAATATTTGTCAACAAGACTTGTTAGTAGTGAGAAGTACCAACCAAGTTTCCTTTCATAACTTAATTTCTTAAATGTCCCAATCACTGGATCTCCCAAAAAATATTACATTTTTTTATTTTTGGTGCAAAATACAAGTCCTTCCTTATATAAAAATGAAAAGTGCAAGTCACACTTCAATAATAACAGCTCTAAAGTTTACTTGTTGTTCTTCTCTGTCTGTCAGCTATCAACAAAATTGTTTTATACTTCGGATTGTGCATAATTATTTGTGGACCAGAGTTCCAACGCACCTCTGTAATCGCATATAGTTACTTCTGTCTCTTGTACAAATGTTTCCCCCTTGTAAGACGCACTCTACTCTGTTGTCACTACTGCTTTAAGTTCAGTGAAAACGACTGACTGAGGAATCGAGATGGCGGTGTTGGAACGTGTTGCTGAACGCTTGCTACGGTTAAGCCTTGTAGATTTAGGTACTGATACACTGGGATCATCTATGTATCTCTTATACTTCCTAATGTGGTATCCTTCTTTTATAAGTATGAGGGTAAAAGACGATTTGTAGTCGCATTCAAACTGTGATTGGCTTGTGTTATTTCTCACCTTTGCCATGAACATAACTCAAGTGAGTTTCGAGTCTTTGCTTCCTCGACAACCTTCGGCCACAAATCGTGCATTTGTGATACGATAGATTCTTGTCGATTATTTCTACATAGAGTGAGCTCACATCATTATTTATGTCAGCAAGGTATCCATCGTCTAGAGGCAGAGAACCGGTCGGAGAAGTCAGAATAAAGTTGTGCGTTTCTCTTAACACTGCAATCGGCAAGCCAGCGGATTCACTTTGCTAGCCAATGACAAGTCCTAAAAGATCCACGTGATCATACCCGTGATCGGAAACAAAGAAGACTCCATTTGGCGCTCATCTTTGAATGTACTTTTCATCGGTTGATTGTTTTTCTCAACTATTTTGCTTAATATAACATTTCTAGAGATAGCTTTATTGTGGTTCAATGGGAAAACGAGAACAGTGTGAGTGTTGTAAAAGAAAAGAAAGTCGTTGGCGCCGTGGAGTTAAAAGAAGGGACAACAGCTGACATATTGACTGGTACAAACAAGGGTCGAGTAGCCATCTGTAAAGCTACGATTTTGAAAGTTTGTGGTGAGTAAAAATTGCGATATTCGTTACGTGATCAAAATCTTATAAAAGAATAGATGAAGTGGGTTGAATTAAGCTTACATAACGCTCGGCGCAACTGAAACTAGAATAATTCTGAGAATCGAATCGATCACTTGCATGCCGCAGTTTCTTAAGCTTATGCTTTACAATGAAATAAACCTATCAGTAAGGTTTCAAAATTCCTCTAGTCACGTTTGGGAACATTCAAGATTCATAATAGGAACTGTTATTAAACAAACCTTATTACATACAGAAGCCCTCCTTGGTAAAAACAAAATAATGTATTCAGCCCTTTTTAAGTAAAATCTATTAGAGAGATGTACTAACTCCAATATAAAAGTCACTCAATATAACAGAGAATCAATGAATGCCCTTTTCTTCATAGCCATCTTAAAGGCCTGGTCTGAGCTTTAAATATACATATTTAAATATATTATTTTTTTTCAAATCAGATGTCATGGAATCCAGATACAAAATGGTCAAGCTTCTCGTAGACCACCTCATTCAAGGCCAACTCATTGTGAGCCCAGGAAAAAAAATTCAAACAGCAGCTAAGTTTGCAGTTTAGGATAACTTCATTCTAATTTATTGTTACATTTACAACAAGATTTTAATCAAAAAATCAATTTTATTTGTCTGTAATTAACCCCTTCACTCCCAAGAGTGCTTGGTTTTCAAATATAATTTAAGATATTGTATTTTATGGAAAAGAATCAACAGATTTTATTCACAATTTGTGTCAAACCAAATTTAATGATTGATTAGGACTATTTTATATGAATAGCTGTAATTGAGGATCAATCCGTATGAAGTTTTCAAGAAAAGAAAAATAAATCAAATTCCATCCTAATATTACCACACATTGATGTTAATAATTAATCAAAAATATTTTACATGTAAGCCTTAATTAAGCTTCTAAATAAATGTCATTGAATACTTGAATTTTAGCTGGGTTTTTTTAATTTAAAGTATTTATTTTATATCATTAGTGTCAAATTTTTGCTTAAAATTCCCCGTAATTCTTAAACATTCCTAAAAATTCCCAAAAATTCCCAGAAATTCCTAGGAATTTTTTAGATTTACAGCTTTTCAGGGAAAGTCATTGGTTTTCTGAGTTGGAATTCCTAGGAATTCCTAGGAATTCCAAGTCCTGTTGGCTATAAACTTGGAATTTTTGGGAATTTCTGGGAATTTCTAGGAATTTCTAGGTTTTTAGAACCAGAGTTGTTATGGTTGGGAATTCCTAGGAATTCCTAGGAATTCCCAGTCCGAATTAACCGTGAAAATTCATACCTTAATTCCTAGGAATTCCAAAAGCCATTTCGCAAGGGAAATGTGATGTGCTCAGGCCTGATTTGTTGGCTTACATCATAAAAACAAAAAAATGTGTACTAATGAAAAAGCTATGCAAACCTTTTCACAACACCTGCCTGTACCTGTATGGCAGGTAGTTAGGTCATTTGAAATGGTCATGATCTCAGTTTTAATTTTGAAAACACACATGCATATAGATTACCTATCATAATTTTAATGCACTCCTCAAAGGGGAACAAATAATTTTCAAGTTCCTATTTATTCAGTTTAGGTTAGTAAGGTAAAATTGAGTCTAACATTTATATGATGACAGGCACAAGAAATTTTCACAATTTAAATGTATAGGGTTAGCCTACCTAGAACAATAACCTTCATGTACATTAATAAGACCAGGTTTGTACTGATAAGGGGAAAAATCACTGCTTTACAAGAAAATGATGATCAAAAATTGGTAGGAAACCACAGCCCTGGGTCTGCCTTTAATTTTGAACTGAAGAGAGTGATCACAAAATAGAAATTTGGTAATTCATAAAATAACTATCTGTGATAAGAGGGCAGGCTTTCCTTTATTAATTTAAAAGATCATCTTTCCACCAGCTCAGTGGACAGTAAGAGTGAATGAGACTAAGAGTGACTAAATTGTTGAGTAAATATCCAGAGAAGGATAAAAAATAAGATATGGTCTGACCAACTCTCTTATTTTGATTTTGTAACCTGTTAATCTAACACATTTATATTCTTGCTTTGTGCATTATGTGGTCACATATCTTGTGACCAATTCCTTATATCATTGTTTATTTTGGGTATGAGAATTGAATTAGAAACTGCAAAACCATAGAAAAAAATCATCCAAAACCGAAAAAAAATCTGATCAAAACCGAAAAACTGCATGCAAAACTGTCAAAACCAAGTAAACTACACTAATTTCATCACAGGATTTACAAGTGCCATGGACTTGGCATTAGTATCTTCTTGTATCTGCTTAAATTAACAGCTGCTCTCTCAAGGACCTCAAGCGTGGTCTCTGCAGACTCAGTAGCTGGTAATGGTGAGTAGTTAAATTAGGGAAATTTGCCCAAAAGTCCTCTAAAGGATTGCAATTTTGTAGTCACAAAAAGCTAATCCAACATTTCCATTTGCAAACTAAGACCTGAAAGCTTGGAGATTTTATTGGAATGTTGAATCAATCAGTCACATGTGGCCTGTAACTTGGTCACCAACTTCGAGGTGGCATTCATAAAGAAACTCTGGCAATGTTCTGTGCTAATAGCTGTACCCTATGTGTTGCCATACCCTCCCCTCCCTCCCACCTTCCCACCTTGGGGGAGTGGGAAGGGGAGGGTGCAGCTACACATAAGGTACCTAAGGATCCCTGCTATATTTCAATTGGTTTGTCGCGCATTCCTCTTGATAACTATGTGTTTAGCAGCTGTTCAAGATCAGTGGAGGTGCGTAATTGCCACTCAGATTAAGAGAAACTGGAACCCAAATAGGCCAAATAGGAAAAACTGAAAACTGCATTGGATATCAAATCTGAAAACCCATTAGTATTTTTTGTGAAAACCAAAAACCAAAATGCTAAAAAATGGAAACAAACTGCAAAGAACACCAAAACCAAAAAACTGAAAGTTTTTTGGCACAAAACTGAAAAACCGATCTAAAAAATAGCTGAAACTACAAAACCAAAAATCCCAATGCCCTCTTCCACTAGTATATTTAATCATTACAATATAATGAGATCCCCTATAATGAGATCCCCTTTAAAACCTTAACTCCCAAGATCTCATTAAAAGTAATTCTCCTTTAGGTCTGCCAAATGATTTTCATTACGTTAGTTTGGAGAATTTGGTGTTGGATCAAATAGTAATCCCATAATTGAGATTCTTCTTTATTCTCATCACTTGTCTGCATGATATTGTATAGATATCCTAAGGAGAAATGCTGTCTTGGTCATCGATGAGAGTCAAAGGGTTAAGACACATTATAATGGTTATATTAGTCCTATGTACGAGAAAGACAGCAAATAAATATATATTGTACTCCAGTAAAGTGTTCTTATGTAGAATGAAGTTTTTTAAAAACTCATTGAAATTAAGATGACTACATGATTCAGATTCTAGTTGAAGAAATGTGTAATGCCTCCTAACAAGGAGGAGAATTTACTTCAAACTTTGATAGAGTATTTATGAAAACAATTTACAACAGATTGACAAGATATATTAAGAAACACGGACTTTTGTATTCCTCACAATACCACTTTCATAAAGGGCATTCAACCCAACACGCAATATTAGACATGATTGTTAATGATATATACAGACAAACGTGAAGCAATGATTGCTATCTTGTGGAGTATTCATTGATCTTAAAAAAGCATTTAAACCAAAATGTCATTCATCACGACATTTGCTTGATAAGCTCAATCACTATGGCTTTATGGATTAATAAATGATTGGTTTGCCTCATATCTCAAAAATCGCACAAAAACAATGCAAGTAGGCCATCCTACATTAGATAACACTGTTGTTGGATGTGGTGTTCCTCAAGGACCAATTCTTGGACCATTGCTTTTCTTGCAGTATATGTCAATGATATCCACAGATGCTCGCGTAAATTTAGTTTTTTCTTAGCAGATGACGCTAATATTTTGTATGCAGACAAAATTTGAAAGACCTTGAGACAATGGTCAACAATGAACCACAAAACCTTTATAACTGGTTGACAGCCAACAAACTAACTATTAACATTAAAAAATTCAACTTTGTAATTTTTCATCCTTGCCAAAGTAAAGTAAAGTAAAGCCTTTGGACAGGCCCAAGTGGCCTGAGGGGTCAGCGCTTAAGTCTGGTTTCTTAGCATGAAGCGGCTAGGAGTATTGTTACTCCCCCCTGAATGGGATGCTAGTTCATCACAAGGTTACGCCTAGCATATTTTATGGTACCCATTTGTACATCTGGGTGAAGAGAAGCACTGTGAGAGTGAAGTGTCTTGCCAAAGGACACAACACAATGACCCCTGCCAGGGCTTGAACCCAGACCACTCGATCTGGAGTCAAGCGCACTAACCATGAGGCCATTGCGCCTCCACAAAAGCAACTTGCTAATACCAACCAAAACTTTGCATGTTTGATAATGAGAAGAATAAATATGTTTGTCTATAGTCTAAAGTTTACCTAAAATACCTGGGCATTCATATTGATCAGAATCTCTTTTAGAAAACCACATTGATTCTATTGTTACAAAAATTTGTAAACATGTAATGGGCTTAAACTTGCAAAGCTATGCCACTCTGTACCTTAACCAATATTACTGAATGTCTACAAGTCACTAATTCACTAATTCATTCTCATTCAACCTATGGTCTTGCTGCCTGGGGTCAGAGCGTTTAATTACACGATCACAGCTCGGACGCTTCTTGCAAAATGTAGTGACTATCAATTTCAGAGACTGACTCTTCAGTTTCTAGCATTAGGAAAAATAATTGTACCGCAAGCATGTTCATCATAACCTGAGCAGTAAGTACGCCTCGAGATGCTGGGCGAAGAGAAAGTGGCTTCATGTTTTGTGAGACCCACCATTTCCAGAAGTTCGAACGAATCGATTAGAAAGCGTGAAAACATAGCGCTGATAAGTACCATGACCAAACAATGAAATTCACGCCTCCTGCAGTTGGACTGACACCATTTTACCCGTGACTTTGTTTGCACTACACATTTGCGGTCGGCAATTAAAATTATCACATGCTTGACGGGTCACATGACAATATTGTCCAGATCAAATTACCGCGTCGGACTTAATGTAAACATGAACATCGCTGACTCAATCTCATTTTATTAAATTTTGAGAAAGGCCGTGACACCGATCTTAAGGTAAAACAACACATCTTTGACAAAGCGCGATTTTTTTAAATGAACAATGTAAACCTTGCGATGGTTCACTGAGGAGAGAATGATGGAAACTTTCTCAAGCCGTTCGCTATCATTTGATAACTTCCTAGGCGAAACATAATCTGCAAAATAACTTCTTTTTTAATGCAAAAGTCTTTGTTTTACCGAAACGTGATTTAAAACTCAACACAAGCTAAATGTAGTATAAAACGACGATTGGTGAAAAGGGGTTTGAATTTTCTGGGCCTTAGTGTAAGAGAAAACCCCCATACGACATGACTTATCTCCTCTTCCTTCTCGAATCCTTTGTAGTTCGCTTCTCTTTGCTGATGACCTCTTTTCAGTCTGTTTTCTGGAGCTATTTGTATTTCCTTCTCACGTTGCTCTCCACTATATATTCGCCTTTTTACTAATGCTTTTCCTTGTTCTATTTCGCGTTCCTCTCGTCGTGTTCTGCTTATTTTAGCGCGCTTTCTAACTTTCCTGCGCGTTTTTCTCGACTCGCTGTACGGCTTATACTTCTTGCTTTCTTTGGTCGCTCTGTCTCTTTCTCTCCATACTACATTGTGCTGAACTGATTTTAGCACACCTATTCAAGCAAAAATCGCGCGATCGTATCGAGCTGCCATTTTTGTTTTGCATATTGACACTTTCAAAGCTCGCACCCATATCTCCCGCGGTCAAAACCCAATGTAGCTTCCTTAAGTCAATTTACTGTGACAAAACTAAATATTTGATTCAATTTTTCCCTCTGGATTTAGTGTTCAACTTATCAATGTGAATCTGCGTTAATCTTCCAAGCGGAAATATAGCTAACACAATAAGAGCGACATGGCCGCTGCCCCACCAACGGGTGCATCACATAAAGTCCTTCTCTCAACTCACGAGAAAGAAAACTTCCAGCGGATTGCGAGACTATTGGTGGCTGGAGGCACAGTCATAATGCGAGAAATGTTTGATCATTTTTTCAGCCCTCATCAATTTGTCGTGAGAATAAACAATCCTGCCGTTAAGCGTAAGATTAAGAAGGCAAAACTTTCCAAGCCACAAATGGAATGCCTTTATCCAAAACCGGGAACATGCAATAGAACTTCGAAAGACTTCGACATTAGCCTCCTTACAAACACTATTTAAAACAGTTTGTAACCTTACTCCACCAGCATCTGGGTGGGATACCTTTCCACCACCAACAGACCATTCTACAGCTGCTGATCTGACAAGAATTAAAGAATACCGCAACAAAATTTGCCACGGCTACCCTGAAATGGAAATGGGTGAAACTGAATTTAATTCGTTATGGAACGACATTCAAGAGGCTCTTGTGAGACTGGCAGGCTCGATAAGTCATTCAGCTCAAAGTGCATGGGAAAGATTGATTGAAAAGTTCTTAACTGATCCGCTAACGTCTGAGGATGAGAGAAATGTTAGAGAATTGAAAGAATGGTACGAAAATGAAGTAGGAACCAAAGAGGAAATAAAGAAAGTTGCAAAGTCTATTCAAGAGGGACTTGAGGGTGTACACCGAGCCATAAAAAGGACTGGTGATGATGTACACCAGGCCATAAAAAGGACTGGTGATGATGTACTTATTGACGATGTACAACGGGCAATCAAATACACCGGCGAAACAATAATGAAAAAATTTCATCCCATTGTCGGAAAAAAGAATGATCCAAGGACATCAGCGCAGTTAACAAAGAGTGCTCTCGTTGGAAGAGCGCAAAATAATGACTTCCGAGATGAGAGAAGGTCACATTTACAATGTGGATCATCAACTCCACCAGAAAAAATGTTAACGGCGACATCAACCCAAAGTGAGTTCATTAAGGCCAATTTTCCTCAAAACACGTGCATTACACGTTTGATTTTCGAATGTTCAAGCTCACTGAGTTGCTACAGGGTACCCCTCTTTCAAAAAATTTTCCCGATTACCACTAAATGATATGTTTATTTTCTGTGTTAAGATTGCCAAGAAATTGCAAAAGTCGATCAACTTTTGCTCAATGAACGCGTCAAAGATGTACCATCAATTTTACGGTTTAATTTAGACTGGCTTGAGGGTTTGTCCTGTACAATAAATCGCGGGAACTTGAGATATTTTTAATTTGGCAGTAGATTAGCGATACCTCTGGTCACACTTTTCTTGGTTATTTTCAGATTCGTTCCACGTGCAGAGATTCGTGCAACACACAAATCTTGTACAAAATCACTCCTGAAGGATAAGGAGTAAGACTATGGCATGGATTACCTTTATATTATTGCCTATCTTGGGGATCCAGTTTTTTGGTTTTATTTACCCTCCCTTGTTCACATTGATTTGCATTTTACTTTACAGGCCCCCAAATTAGGACGTCATAAGGATAAAAAACACATATAATGGCACATAAAGAAGGTTTCACAATTATAAACTATTGATAATTACAATTTATAAGCCTGCTTTGTTTTTTATAATCTTCTTTTCTCATTCTAAAGCAACTGGTTCAGGATCACGACAGTTACCAGCAGGAGACAACGTAGGAGAATGCGAAGAGCTTTGCGAGATTGCACGAGCTTTTGGAATGAAACCAGAAAATTTAGGGCAACATAAAGAAATGCGGGAAAAGCTTCATGAACACATCAAAGAAAGACGTCAGGAATTGAGGAAGGCAAGTTTAGCACAATATAGAGGGATACGTGGGACTGTCCATACATGATGCTTTCTTCCATCTCGAAGATGATGGTACTTAATAACGATAAAAAGATGTTTCGTTATCGTTCATTCAAACCTTCACGCTGTATCTTAACGGCAAAGCAAGGGCAAGACCTTGCCCTATACAAACACTGATTTCAAGATTCTGCTTTCCTCAGTCATTAGTTATCAAAGACATTTAAAAATGGGTTCTTATTATTTACGATTATACTTCGAGTAGTAATAGGTATACAAATGTTTTGTAACTTTTTCAAAATGTTTCTAGGGAAAAGTTCCCTATTTACAGAGGGATAAATTTTTTTAGTTGTGTGTCATGGAAACGCAAAGATTTGATCTCTGAGAAATGCAAAGGTTTGTATTTGTTTTGTAAAACGTAGTTCTTTCGTTCACATAAGTAAAATGGTAACTGTAGGTACATCGCGTTTAATGATAAGCAATAGACGCTTGAATTTATTGAGAACAGGCTATAAGATACATTTATTTCCATGATTTAAATCTTCCGTTAATAAACTGATACAATACTAGAGATATGAATACATTATATGTGATGATGACTGCAGCTATTTTCAGTCAACTCAGACGGTATTACACACATTACAACTTTTTTTTCTGATTGTGAAACTGCGGTACAAACCGTGCGATGACAGAAAAAAAAGGAAAAAAAATGAAAAGAAAAAGAATAAGAAAAACTGCTCTTGCCTTTTTCGATGCAAAAATGATAAATAATCATGACGGTCTTCAAGCACAGATTTATCTTCATCCAGAAAAGTTTTTTTTCTTTAGCTTTTATGGGAAATCATTTTCTGTTCCCTTTACAAATGGGTTCTTACCTGGCATCAGTCTACCGCGCACTGTACTCCATCATAATGCATGTTTCCTTGCATTTCACTCTTTTCTATCTACTATAGCAATCAGAACGAGTTTGTAATCAGACCGCCAATTGCTGTTGTTGGTCTGTGATTCCAGCTTTAAATATGAAATACGTTAAGATGATTACTTCATGATCAGTGTTCACAAAGGAGGTTCGTAAACTTCCTGGGAGAGCACAGTCAATAGCTTGTGACACTCTGCCGCATCAGGTCGAATGTGGGGTTTTCCATCCCAACAACGCTGCATTAGATCCTGCCAGCCAGTTGGAGGCTTGATCGCGTCTTGTTCATATGAAGGTCTTGCACCCTTAGCCTCTTGGTCCGACACATGTCCCTCTTCTTTAAGGAGAGCTCTCTTACCATACCACATCTCCCAAAGCATTATACCAAAACTGTATATGTCAGCCTTGTTATCGTATTCTTTGTAACGGATCACTTCCGGGGCAAGGTAGGCATCAGTTCCCGTTATCTTGTCTGCAATGATCTTAGCCTCTTCAGAAAGGCGAAAACCAGAGACCTTAACGACATTTCTGTGCGAAAGCTATAAAAAGAGGTGAAAAATATGAGCACAGTTGCTATAACAAGGCCTCTTCTGCAAATTGAGTGGAAGCACTCGCAGTTCGTCACTTGACACTATGAACGATTGATTAAAGAGTACTTAAGCGGATTTTAACAACTATTACATTTAATTTGTAAGTCTTAATTTTCTGGCTAATTTATTAGATAATTAATGATGAACTGACCCTCAAAAACACACTGAAATCGAAGCAACTGTAGAAATTAAATTCTTAAAAAATTCTGAAACTCACCAAAATTTTCTCTAGCTTGAGTCCGCGGTGAACAATACCCTGGTTGTGTACGAACTCTATGGCAGCAGCTATGTCCTTTGCCCAGCACAGTACATTTTTCTTGGCAGAGGTTATTCCGGAAAATCCAGGAATATTTTTAGGATTCTGAAAAATGTGATTCATCAAGTTTTCCTCGCAAAATTCCAAAACGTCGATCACCCGCAATCGATCGACCTCCTTCAGCAATGCTCTCTCAAAGAACTTGACAATGAAGGGAAAATCAAGCTTCCTACAAAAGATATAATTGCATCGACCTTTATTCAATTTTGTTTGGATGTCAAAGTACCCAAATGTGCCGGCGTTTTTCAACTATTATGTTATCATACCAATCTAGCTAAATGAACTTAATTTCTATTGCTGTCAAATCACATTAAATTCTTCTTTAGACAGCCCTCCTTTATGTATTAACTGCAACTAGATTTATTAATTTTTATTTGATGCACGGTACTTTTCCCTAAATGCATTCCAGTGTAAAATGCCCAGAGTCACTAACCTTAATGTTTCTGCCTTACAAAAGAAGCCAATTGCGGTGGATTCGTTTAGTTCTCTAATCCACAATTTCACAGCTACCTGTGTTGGTTCGCTCTGTCCTGGTAACCTGAATGTTCCTCGATAAACTGAGGCGAATGCTCCATTCCCAAGAAGTGAAGTTGGATCGTCACGATCCCACTCCAAGTCATTACGACTTATTTCCGTTCTCTGTAATTCTTTGATAGAAAAGAGTGCCATCTTTTCCTTTATTCTAGTACTCATCTCTTCTAAGGGGCCATAGGATTCTTTAATTTCCTTCCCAGAGCGAGTCTCATCTCTGAGCTGCTGACATAGTATTTTTTCGGCGGCTGTGAGCTCACGCAAACAAGATGAAACTTTCGTAAGGTAAACCTGAACATCTTTGAGCTCCTTCTCCACGAACAACCAAAGCTGTTGCTCTTGAGCCACATTGCGAAGGTATTCACGGGAGGCTTGCACGATAAAACTCTGTTTGTCTCTTTCGTATTCCCTCGAACGTTTAAAATTTGTTGCTTTCTCTTTAAGTTTCATGACACCCATGAGTGGGAAGCTGCCAACTAAAACTGCTAGGCCGACTGGAACCGAAATTGGACTTGTCAGCCCGATCATAACTTTTTGGGCTGCGTTGAAGTCATTTGAAGACTGGCAAGTTTGTGATCCACTAGCACCAGCATCCGTGATGACGGGTTTCTCTAGGTATCGGAATGGAAGTAGACTCTCCCCTTTATCAAATCGCTGGTGGGACAATTGGACCAGAGAGCTGCGGGTGTAGGATAAAATTTGGTTTTTTTCTTCCCAAGCGGCAATCGTGTTCTGCAGTCGCTTCTGAAATGCATCTTTGATAAGATGTTCGGTCACCTCCCAACTTTCTCCAGCGCGTGGAATATCGTCAAGCGTCCAAGAGGTAAATTTTTCCATAACTTCGCAAGACTGGAGGTGGTTGGACAGTACCCTTACGGCGTCTTCTGCCAGTTTTCTGAAATGCTCTTGCAACTCGTATTCAACTGAGCACAGCCACATCTCAATGTCACGAAGGCGTTCAGCATGTAAATCAGAGACGATTTTACGATCGGTGGACGGACAAAGGAGATCCATGACCATTTTCAGGTGGTAAGCCATACGTGAAATGGCCGAGTCAAGCCACCTGGGAGATTTTGCAAATTTCAAGTTTATTTCTCACCAAAATGTTCATTGAATTTATACTCTGTCATTCCATGTGGCGTTTGGAAATATGGCTTTTACTAAACTTTTTCTATAAAATACTTTTCAATAACCATCCAGAGAGATAAAGCCCTATAATTTTTCTATGCCTTTGCGTATGTGTAAAATTATAATTTTCACTGTGCACATGAATGAATCTCATTAGATCAAGACATGAGGGCAACATAACTTGTTCTTCTTAAAAGGAGTCGAGAAAAAGGTAAGAATGGGATGAAAAAGATTGCATCACTTAATCAAGAAAACTGCTAACTCCAGCTAGATTAAAATGTAAATTAGGACCATAATATCTTCACGCAGCTTTTTGAGACCCTCTATACTCATGACAGAACCTACCTCCACTGCATTTGCAGTGTTGCTTTATTGTTTTGCAAGGCGTTGGATTTTATAGCATCCATCAGCGACACAAACTCCGCAACAGCTGTTCCATAGTTTGTGGTGTAAGGCGATGATATGTGGATGATTTGAGAATCAGGGTCTACTTCAGGCCAGTATTCTCTGAATTGTCTGACGACGTGATTTTTCATGGAATCAGCCTCCTTTTGAGATAACTGGTGCCAATTGGCACATAGAAAAAGAGGACAAATTGACGCCGTTTCCAGATGGTCAAGACATAATCTTCTGCATTGTTTGATTGTTTCTTTCATCTATAAGGACAAACGTACACATGGAGTTAAAAATTCTTTCGAGAGTAATAATAATGATAATAATAACAATAATATTAACATATTTAAACGGGGAAAACCCTTTAGTAAAAGCTGTTATAAATGGTTTCTCTGGGCATTAAAATGATAGTAATAAAGATAATGATTACAGCCATGGTAATATTAATAATGATTCAAGTAATTGGTGATAATTATGATCAGTATAAGAATGATAATAACACTGATGATGATGATAAAGTTAACTGTAACATTATTGATTATTTTAAAAATAATATGATAATAGCTTACCATTCCTATTTTGGATTCTTTCTGCCGAATCTTTCTTATCAATTTAGTCAAATACGTCTATATAAGGGCGGCTAAGACATTGTCTGCCGCGGATTAATTGTATTAGTCGGTTTATGATTTGAAAAATTTTGCTGCAAAAATTAAACAGATGAAAGCCCTGCTATGGAAAACGCTGCGGGTGCTTTAACTTCACCTGTCCATGCAGCTTACCCTTTGTTGCTGAGTTAAACTGTCAATTACGCAGATAACTGCGAAGGCCTCAGAAAGGTACGCCTTTACTTTCACGTCTACGATCGGTGATTTTCCAAATTCTGGACTGTCAACTACAACGATTCCTTCCTAGAGGAGAGAAGGATGAGAGGTAAGTGAATCTTAAAACGGGTCAAATGACTCTTTTTCTAATAAATATTTTTGTAATTGTTTTTTTTTAACATCTCTGACTTTTTATCTGATCAAGAAATCAAGCTACAACTGTTCTCCTGAAGGATTAGATTGCGAACGAAAACGATGTATGTTAGGTGTCAAAGATAATCCGTCAATCAACAATATATTGAAAGACCTAAGTTTGCCAAGAATAATGCTTGATGGTAGCTTTAGCAACCCTCAAGTCACAATTTACAATATATGCTCTCCGCTAGCTAATTACCAACCTTAAGCAGGTTGTTTGGCCAAAAGATCTCAATTTTATCAAAAACTGAACCTTGCAGAACTTCATTTTGAAAAAACCAGGAGATTTTTTGAAGAAAGATATGTTGAGAGTTTCCAGCCATCTCGCCAGGTTGGATAGTCTTTGAAAGAAGGCCTGTTTGAGGATCTGCGTCTTTATAGTGCGCTACCAGCTTGTGGGTTTTTCCATATCTTAATTCGCAGACAACGGAAGAGGTGCCAAAAAAGGAGTCAGGGAGAGGTTGTTCCCCAAGAATTAGACTCAGCAACGCGCTCTTTTTCGGATCTCTTTCACCTGTGGAAATAATCATTAGTTTTGAGAAAACTATGAAATTGGTTGTGTTTAAATTTCCAGATCGTTCTCTTTAATGAGTCCTGATTAGGTTCTTATGAAAAATATACATCGTTTTTACGACCATGAATGACAAGAATCTTGACTTATACGGGAAACTGCCTAGAGCCTTGTTCGTATAAAGACAAAGGAGGCGTTATTAGGAAAAACATTAAAAAAGATATTTTACTGAAGCGAAAGGTGTGGAGAAATCAACCTGACAAAAGCACGAGGTATTCCTCTCTCTCTAATCTCTGTATGTGGTAGGCTAATTGGTTCCTGAGATTTTTCACTCCCAGCTCCAGAAGAGCGTAATCCTTGTCACTCATCATATTTAGAAGGGCCTCTGTGCTCACGTTAAGTTCTAGGAAGAGCGTTTGCCTTCTCTTGACTTCTTTCCTGGCCTCTGTCAACGCTGAAAAGGACTAATAAGTGGAGCATGGATTGATTAAATTTCTTTGCAAAATATCAATAAGGCAATAACACTTAGACTTAGCTATACTATTTATCTATGTCGGTCACTCACTATTAGACAAAAATTACTTTAGTATGGTGGTTTCTTTGACTGATCAAGCAAGCGTAGTCACGAACACTTTTCCTTACATGCACATTTAGCGGCCACCCACCAGGAATGGTGGGGTGACCGTTAAATACAGGCTGACCAGAAAATGACTTGCGAGATGTTCTTGCGAAATATTTTTGCTAGCAGTCCAAAGAAGAAAGAAAATTTAAAATTACCGTGTTTAAGGGGAATTTACAACCGCTTAATAAAGGGTGACCGCTAGACTTTTTACCTTCTCCATCACAGAGGACTTTATGTCGTAAAAAGAACTAGATTCAGTGGTTGAGACACCAAGAACTTTCCCTGAATACAGTGAATCACCAATATCTTCAGTGGCGGCAATATTTAGTTTCTCTCTAGACGGCGTCACGACTTGAAGAGATGCCTGAAAATTAAAGGGAAATTAATATCAAAATTCATTACTTCACTAAAACATCAGTGAATAATAATGTCGAGTTTAATAGTCAACTCTAGCTGACTTAGAAAAAAAAGTAAATAAAACTTGGACTCTTTCGTCGGCCACAAGCTACCATCGATCATCCTTTTTCAATGGTCCGCAAAAATATTAAAGTGGTTTTGTTCATGAAGTACCATAAACAAGGAAGGGATAAACTCACTGGCAATTAAACATATAGCCAATATTAGGGATATTCTCTGAAATGTGATAGAAGCCAAGAATTGTATTATATTTGCTCACTTTTGCATTCAGTTTGCTGGCCTTCCTATAGTCATTATATTTTTAAGATGAACCGTGGAAACGGTAAATTCTTTTTCCACTTGATTTCGTGAGTTATCAAAGCGCCTTGAAAATGTGGCAATTTTTTACCCTAAATGTAAATCCATCACAAAAGCACTTTCATCACCAAATATTTTGTGGCAGATATATTTGATGGCAGATATATTTGATGGCAGATATATTTGATGGCAGATATATTTGATGGCAGATATATTCGTTGGGCGAGACAGTATACGGAAAAACCAGCCTTTATGCTTACTCCTAAAGCCACTGTAAATTGACTGTGAATGCTGCTACAGTAGTAAACGAGAAAAATACAGAACAAAATATTGATCAGCTACAAAAAAGTATTTACCACTCAGTTGAAATTACCTGATCTGCACGCAGAAAAATTTCTTTATATCTTACGTACTCCTCTTTGGTAATCGTGGTTCTCAGTTGCAAACGACTTAATCCAAGCTCCTTCAAAACTTCAGGCGTGACGAGTAATTGTTGCACTACTTGACTGAGATGACCACTGCAGTAGTCATCCCAAAGTCTTTCAAGAGCCTGAAGTGAGCTGCAGGTCACTGATATCACCAAACTTCCCTCCCTGTAGTCTTTGACTTCTACTCTTAGCACGCCCTTTAAATACTCAAGAAGTTGCTCAATAGGCCTTTTAATCAGGAGAAGATATTTCCAAATTTGGGTCACAGTTGAGGAATCCGAGGGATTTCCTTCTGTGTTTTCTCCTTGTTGGTCGTCGAGGCACATTGACGTCGTTTCGATTTGTATTTTAATCTCGTCTGGGGTAAAAATTAAAATAATTTACATATTTCACAGACCGTACATACAAAATGAACAATGAATTCAATTCAATAAGAAAAAATTAAAATGAATTGAAAAAAAATATATAAATAAAAATAAAAGAAAGGTACTGATTTTAGAATCTTAGAAAATTTTCCTCAACCCAACCCATTTGATTTTTTATGCCAAAATCTTTTTTTCCTCTCTTGAATTGCCTAGTAGTCTACGGAAAGAACGGGTAGATCAATTTTACTCTAAGAAATGATTGCAATAAATCGTATAGGAGAAATCAAGGAAAAAAACAACATTTGAATAGACAGGATATAAAGGCATAGATTTTCGCGCGAATAAAGGAAAAGGGAAAAAAACAAAAATTTGATTACAATTTTTGCTCGCTAAAAAACTTTGTATTATTATAATTTTCTTATTCTTATTATAATTTTATTGTAATTTTCCTCGGAAAAACTACCGGGGTATTTACAGAAAACTTCAAGAAGTTGTGTAATTTTCGATGCTTACCAAGTTTTAGATCAACCAGTCGAACCTGATCCTTAACATCTGTAGAGTCCTGTCGAATGGCTTGCATATCGGAGTGAAGTTGATCCACCCTATCTCCCAGTTGTATTACTGAATATTTCACCTCGAGGTCTTTTTCGTACCATACTTTCAGATCTTCGGCGTATCTTTGTGCTTCTGGAGTTAAAGGATCGTGGAGCAAATCTTCAATCCGTTTATTCCATTCATCTTTCTTTGCAGTACTTAGTGATCCGGCAATTCGCAAAAGAGCTTCCCTGATCTCCGTCCAGAGTTTGAGGAAATCGGAGTCGGTAATTTCCATTTTCGAAGTGTGACCATATACGGAATTCCGGAAAAACTTTATCCGAACCAAATCCGCCTCAATGCTACGATCTGTGTTAGCTGGCAGACTGTTCCATCCAGTTGAAGGTGCGGCAAGACCGCATATTGTTCTTAACAATCTAAAAGTTAACGTGATATCGAAATCAGAGGACTTTCCAAATACTCCAGGCGAAGGATAGAGGATTCTCCACTCTGGTGGTAATAACTTTGCGGTCCTGAGCTTTGCTTGTATGGCAGGGTCTGCTAGCTTCAGCGGGAGATCAGCTGGAGGATGGCAAGAATCAAAATTTTCTCTCAAAAGTTGGATACCCCCGTACATTAACAGTCGTGTTAAACGCTGAAAATTTGCCTTTTCTTTCGTGGAACGTAATGTTTCTTCTACATATGCAACAGACGCCATTAAGTTGAAACACTGATGAGAAGTGAGAGAAAGGAAGTCCTACTCCTAGGAAAAAAATCAGCTTATTTAGAATGGAAAAATGCAGAGCACAAATATTTTTATGTTTAAACTTCGCAGTTAGGGAAAGAGTTAGAGACCAGGGGAGTAAACCAGAATTATTCATAGTAATTAAAAGTCTCTCACTTAATCAATTTCGCAAAGCGTTGTATGCTTTGCAGCTGGTTTCTCCCGAAAAAAACGCGCCCACACTTTAAAAATGTCACTTTATTGGGGCCACTACATGTAGTAGGTCTTATTGGCATATGGCATATGGCATGGGCTAATAACAATACATACCTATAGGCATAGAATAACTCTATGATTTGGACATAGTTTGATGCTACTCTGGTTTGCAGATTTAATGAATGTAACTGAAGAAGTTACAATTCATAGACCTAACGTTTCGACACTCCTGTCTAGTGCCTTCATCAGGGGTGATCTAAACGCTGCAACAAGAGGTCCTTTTATATGATCACTTATTAGCGGCCTTTTTTCAGGAAGCAAACCGTCATCGTCACGATTTAAAGGAGCGTGGGCGGAGTTAATATGCCAAGTCTCCAAACAAAGGCGCTGGTGGTAACGCCGATTAGTGGTGATAATTTTAGAATTATCCCACCCAATTGTATGGTTGGTTAGCAAACCGCATGCGCGATTGCTTACGTAACTTGGAAATACCGTTCGTGTGCGCAGGTAGATAGTATATAATACAACATAATCGCAAATTATGCGGGAGTAGGGTGGGTATAAACGATAGAATACCAAACAGACAGAGCTATGCTGCACTTTGTTGTTGAAGAAACGAGCAAAGCTCCCCTTTGGTAGCAGTCGTCGTAACTCAAGAATATTGCAATTCTGACTATATGATCGATTTCTGTGTAGTCAAACTGCATATGGTGTTGCTAGAAACAAAGATAAGGTTTCTCAAGTTTACGAAACGAGTACAAACCAATCGAAAAACGCTTCACATGTTGTTAGAAACGAACGACGCATTAAGAGTAGAACGTATTTATATTCTGATCATCATCTTCATGGTGTAACCGGAAACAAACGGCACTTTAATGGTAAATATTTCTCAGCTTCATTTCCAATTTACAGTCTGCGAATCTAATGTTTTAATACACTCAGGTTCCGGGTGCCATGACTTCGGGCGAGATGACTTCCGGGCGACTTGACCAGTTACCCTTGCTTGTCTTCGTTTAAATCAAACTTTCGCTGCGCAAGAAACAGATGGTTGACAAATTTCGTATTCCAGTAGCTATAGAGTTTCTATGATCAAGCAAAGATGGTTTAAAGACACTGACATATGCAGCTACAGCAGAGGTTACCGAATTTAATGACAGGAAATTAAAAAAAATCGTTATCATTTCTTTCAATTTTGGCTCATTTTCCCAAACTGAAATTATCATTCATGCTCAGTAGAATAAAATTTCAACCGAGACTGACATCATATATTACATTTTAAGAGGAAAACATTCCCTTTACTCGAAAATCCCTTAAAAAAACAACAGGAACGTCAATGGAGGTCTACAGCTGCTGAAAATACCTCCGTCTAATATTCCCGTCAGTCGTCAATCCCCCACCCCTGAACTAGTCCATAAATAACCCCTGAGACGGATTCTTCGACAACCAGCGCTGTGGAGTTTAAAAAGGTGAAGGGCTGAATAAACTAACTGGAGCTCTCCTCTCATCTCCAATTACTTAGAATCAAGATTCAACTTTCTTTCTCGTAGGTAATTTACCAACCGGCTGTATACTCATAATGTTACATATGTATTAACATCCTGGAGCGGAGGAAAATAAAAAAAAATTCACATTTGAAAGAAAAAGCAAACAAACAAAGCAACTGTATTGAGAAATGCTTTTCCAGGAATCTCTTTGAGTTGCAAGTAAAGTCAGAAGAGAAGATAGATTGAAGGATTGTGGAAATATTAGAATAACAGAGCGGGGAAAGAGGTATGTCATCTTGTTAATTTTTGTAGTTATATACCAAAACGTGTGCAATCAAAGGTGGTTTTCTTTCGCTTAGGATATTTTAGTTTTGATATATCTGTATACACGCCCTGCGTGTTCCAGTTTAGGACATTTCGATTAGTGTATGCCATACGGTAATGGCTTATTTCAGGCTTATTTCAGGCATATTCCAGGCTTATTTCAGGATTATTTCAGGCCTGAGCTTTTACTTTATTTCAGTTTTTACGAGCTTTCAAGTTTAATGAACGAACTGAGATTCCATAGACCCTTGGAGGTTCCGTCAATAAAAGACATTTCTCCGACGCGGCGTTGTTAGATTCAGTTGATGTCAGCGTCCGCCCCATTACAATTACTCTCTCTCTCCTGGTACCCTGTGCATTATCGATTGTTAGATAAATATCAGCTGTAACATAAATATTTCTCACCGGATCTGCATGACTGAAGGTACCAGCAATCTGTTACAGTAATGAATCTAGCTTAAAAGTGCTTTTCTTTAAATTGCCTGATTTAAGCAGACTCTTCGTGATTTGCAATACAGCACAACTGCAACACTGTTTTCGCAAGTGAGGTAACAAAAGTACTATGCTTAATAATGCCGAAACAGTCGGTGATTCCTATTTTTTTCGGTTAAAGGTATTTTATATGACGTAACATACCGTTCAAAATTCAGTCTGGGTATTTTCCCTATCAAAAAATTAATTTTCGTGTCGGAAATCAATTAACAGGGTCCGTTATTGTTGGCCTCTTTCAGACCTCCTCATTGTCTGCTATTTCCCGTGTCTGATATTATTTTCCGAGCCTGATATTATTTCCCATGTCTGTATTTACTATTAATGCTCGAGTCCTTAAATTATTCGTTACAATCGTCGAGTCCGAAATTTGTCTCATTGCCGGAGCCTGATAATTTTCTCAATCGCCGACTCTGATAACCGCAGAGTACTCTCCTACCCAGACTTCTCACGGTACAAGGTTAGGATAGTTCTAGATAGGTAATAAAAACTGTATATCAATAAAAAAGACTGCAGTTAGTCTTCTCCTTTAACTTCGTGTATATTGTACAATTAAAAAATGTACCATTAGCATAAGGGTATTGATTAAGACCAAATTAAGGAAGCATTTCTCTACTTCCTCGCAATAAATGAACAAAGCCCTGTTTTGGTATTCATGGCGATTTTGGCAAAATTTTGACACTATCATCACAGTTTGTTAAGTTATCGTACAATATCTGACGGATTCTCCAAATGAAAGTATCTCTGGAAAAGTTATAACAAAATTTTCATGAATGTTTTAACGCTACAACATACGACAATAATCAGCTCGTGCTTTAATAACATGCTAGTAGAACCGGAAAGCCACCTTATAGAGAAAATCAGCAACATTTGAGGGAAAAAAAAAGTTTACAGTGGTAGATATTTTTTCGTAAAGGGAAGTTTAAGAGCAAGGAAACTTGTAAAGTAAGATGAAACCAAACCAAAAGATTCCACAGCCATTCTGCCACAACAATTTATTATTCACTAAATGTTGTGCACAAGACTAATCACATCCCTATTATTAAAAACAAAAAACTTGATCTTCTTGCATTAAATGTATGAGAAAAAGGTAAATAAAAGCTTTTTAAAACGATGCTAATATAAAACCGAAAGAAACTAAATTGAAAAATGCGAACGGATCGGGGAAACGCCCAAAAAAGAATGAAATTATCTGTTACGCCACAGCTATGGTCTTGTCTATCTTATTTATAAGTTTAACACAACGTCAAAAGTCGTCAGCCTATGATTCAAATTTGGCTCAAGCAATTTTAAAAAGGCAATGGAACTCTTTTAGCCTAACGTATAGTTTGACCATCTCGAAACTGTCTCTTTATTTATTACAAAAAGAAGAATAACTAAACCATGTTTATGGTTATGATGCAGTGTTTTCACGTGCGCCGTATTTTTTTTCTTTTCTCGCTAACGTCATACTCGCTTAGCTATAGCTACGTGGAAATATTAAACGTTATCTGAGGATTCTTTGTCGGTCACACAAAAAAGATTATTCCTAGCTAATTTGAAAATTCACAATATACTATTTCGCTGGTTCAGAAATATTCACTCTAACGATGCGGACGGTCATAGAAAAAGCTTTCATTTTGATGTACATCAGTCTGAGAGAACACTGCATCGCAGTCACTCAACTTAAGGTAACAGTGTGTCATATCTTCACTTCACGACTAAACATTTACAAAGAAAAAGAAAACCTTTCAATAAATATTTCCATAAAAAGCCAGCCGAAGTTCTTTTCTGTCTCTCGTTCCAGTTTTGCCAGGGCAACCTCAGTCCCGAAGGTCTCCCCTTCCCGCAAGCGAAGATCTGGCTCCAGCTCAATGACTACTGGGTTTGCCAGCCCGATGACAATTCTAAAACAAATTTTTAAGAGGTTAATTTTTTTTCTTATCTCAACACACGCACAGACAGTGAAAATGAAAGCGAACATCGCAGTAATGAGCACTACTTAGGTCTTTTTTTCACTGCTGCTTGAGAAGTATTTATTACTGCGATGTTCTCTTTCATTTTCATTTCTTTAACTGTAGTTCACATATATGATTTTCATATATTTACAGTCACACACAAACACACACACCCAAAAAAAACATAAAAAAAAAACCAAAAACACCAAAAACACAACAGAAAAGAGGAAAAACAAAGAGAAAGAAGTTTTAGTTATTTCCCTTTACAGATTCTTAGGTTTTTGGAGCTATCTACTCAGATATGACCGATTAGAGTTACTAAGCATGCGTTATTTTGATTCAGCCGATTCATTTTGTAGAAGGTTGATAGCTTGTACAGGTTAACCTTATAGGTATAGGGTTTAGCAAGAGTAACCAATCCGTAATCAAGGGGGTGATATGATTTACCTGAATGAAGCTCGTACAGGATGAACGGCTCGGTGCAACTGCAAGAATAACTTGCACTTTGTGCGACGTACGTACAGCAGCATCCTCCAACTACACTCTTCAAATTCGTAAACTCCGCTGGCCATCGGTTCTGCAGTGTTTCCGGCTTGTAGCATATCTGCTGCCATTTGTTTGAAGTTAAAGATGGACCAACAGAAACCTCCGAGTGCCATTTTTGTCTTGGTCAAGTCATTCGTGTCCTGTTGTGTTGGAAATCAAATCAGCGTCATAATGAGTAAAGTGAAAGGAAAATTCACTGGGCGATTATTGTAAGCTGAACAGCGTTAAAAAAATGTTCGACCACTCCCCCTCCCCCGCACTTCATCCCCAAATCTGCCTCAAATAGTATATTTTTATATCATCCTTGTGAGATCGTATTCTAAAGGAAACAAGAGGACCATCTACTCAGTCAACTATTTCAGTCTCGACTGATGATTTTTAAAGCAGAAATCTGTTCAAAGTTTTGTAGAACTGTTAAAAAATCTGTGGACACGCAGCGACGTGCACACTAGCTATTAAGTAACAATTAAAGATCGGAAGGGGAAAACATTAAGGAGCATTGGCCTCGGTCAGCCTTACATTTTTAAGTAATACGTCTAAGAGCTTTTCACCCATCTCTGTCAGCAGTGACACGTGCTTTTCTGCTTGGTCCTTGTTATGTTGCTCCATCTCCTTAAAATTGCCAGCAAATTGGCATCCATTGACTCTACATTGTCGCTGCCTCTCCTCGCAGACAAGCAGATGGGTTTGCAACTCCATCCTAAGAGTAAACAAAAGGTTAAAGCTACATGAATGTATCTACTAACGAGGAAAAGAACTCGCATCTGTTCAGCTCAACTCATATTTTGTATTTGTTTATTTCATTATTTGCTGTTGATTCTTGAAAGTGACAAGGATTATAATAAGACAAGCCAAGTCATGGATATTTTCCCAATAACACTGCGTTTGAGTCGCAAAGTAAACTTTTGGGGCTAATTTTGGATCAGTTTTAATCTTGGACGGAGGAGCAAATTGAAGGGAAGCTTTCCAAAGTTCACGAGATTTATATATTTAAAGATGATATTTCTATAAAAATTATATACAGTAAGCTTTGAGTACACTTGGGAAAGATAAAGAAAACCTTGAACTCAGTGACAATTTTCAAAGTCGTACATGCTAGTATGGTCTACATGGGCTTAAAAAATCAAATATAAAAGACCTAATATAAGAAACTGCATACCCACACCAGATGCTTTCTTTTACGCACGTAAAGAGAATTTCATTTTAAGTTTGAAATGATAATGTACAACGCTTTGTGACCACACCTTCTCGGACGCTTCCTGCATTTTAGAGGGCAACGGATTTCTCCCCTTATGCAAGTCTTTTCAAGATGAAGTTCCTTGTTGGCCACGGTGGTATTCTGGTGGCATTGTTCACACGAGATGACTGCGTAGAGGCATTCCTCCTTATGGGTCGGCTCATCCTTTCTTTTAATGCTGCGTTGGCAGCCCCTATTAGAACAGGATACGAGGGCATCGGGGCAGGTGTGCCGTGCTACCACTTCGATGCTCCCCCTCTCGTTGCACGCTGTACATTTTACCTCGATCTTCTCTACAAGCTTTTTGAGGGTGAAGTTTGTCTTCAGTTGTGTGGAGCTCCATATAGGCTTTTTACAAAGGGGGCAATGGCTGGTAGTTGGGTTTTGTTGCACCCTACTAATACAAGTTTTGCAGAACGTGTGGCCGCAGTCCGGCAAAATAATTGGCTCCAGCATCAGGGTATCACTAAAGCACAAAGAGAACATGGATTTCGACTGCTCTGAGTTTTCGCAAAAGAGAATCAAAGGAATTCACGAGAGTTAATCAGAGGACGCAAAGAAAAAAATAAAACTACCGGAAACGCGGGAAAATGCGACCGACTCGTGAATAGGTTTAGTTTTGAATAGGGTTGGCTGAGACGATGGTGTGCGTGTCATTTATGAAAATCGCGAAGGGAATTCGGACCCAAAACAATCCCAGATCCCAGATTACTTTTGAAACTCAATCGAAAGATTCCTCAAAAATCTACCTTTACCCGTACGAGGTTTAGGGGAGTGGCTTGAACTGATGGCGTTCTAAATTCCATACATTTAAATTTTTATGGTTTTTTTTCCCGCGCTCAAGAGTCCAATCAAAAGACTAAATTTTTTTTCACTGTTTCTATGCTATCGGTTGGTTGGTTGCTGTACCAAAGATAATTTTATGACGCTCTGAGAAACCTGATATATGCATGCATGAGTTCACCCGTAAGCTTGCCTCGCGCTAGCCAACGTCAGCATGTAAACGCGAAACAATCAGCGTGGTCTGTAAGCTGCTATAGTGGGAAATACTCTCACGTTTTTTGAATGAACTGACGTTGTAGGTCGGGCGTGTTGTAAGATGGGGTTAAACCAGTAAAAGTCTAATCCTAGGCATGTGGAACATGGAGCGAACTTAAAAATAGTTAACACGGCATGTAGAGAAATAAGCGTAAATCGGTGAGACCTACTGAATTTGTTACAATTTGACTCGCAATCAATCGGACTCTTTCTACCGAAAGCTACTACTGCACATAAAGAACGCTTTCTTTGGTGGCATTGTCGCATACTGTTCAGTAGTTTGAGCAATAGGAGATGAAAGACACAACGTATGGTTGGATTTGAGTTTTTCGGAAATTAAATTTTCCATATTTTTGAGAAAAAAAAGAAAGATGAACTATCCTTACCATACTTGACATTCGTAGTCCTTTGGATAGTTAGTTATCGGTGTAATGTTATCCATAAGGCGTACGCGAAAGACAAAACAAATCATGAAAAGGAAAAAAATAATGCGCTTAAAAGTTCGTTGCTTAAAAAGTAGAGCCTAAAATAAAAAATAAATAAATAAAACGCACACACAAACAAAGTTTGGTTGCTCCGCCTTCAGTCCGTATTTCCGCCTTGTTCTCGAGTAAAACCATTGCACACTCTGCCCTAATGTGTTGAAATACCGAAATAAACTGCGGTAAAGGACATTTTTTTTTAAATGAACGTGAAACAAAGCCACTTAAGATTAAGTTAAACTTCAGTTCGGCTTCAGTAAAGGCCAATTCATTCAAACCGACCCTCTGTCAGTAGAATACCCCAAGGACACTAAGAATCTACTTCTCAGTTCGTGTGGCCTGCTACAAAGAAAGACTGTTGAGTCCCGTGGGGGCACTTTTCCTATCTGTCAAAAATCGAATTAAAGATATATTATTCAAGTGTTATTACGTTTTCTTATATTTTGGCGTCTGGGTTTCAAAATATATCGCACGGCATTATCATAACATGAAATCGATCGCATAAGGCGTACGCGAAAGACAAAACAAATCATGAAAAGGAAAAAAATAATGCGCTTAAAAGTTCGTTGCTTAAAAAGTAGAGCCTAAAATAAAAAAATAAATAAATAAAACGCACACACAAACAAAGTTTGGTTGCTCCGCCTTCAGTCCGTATTTCCGCCTTGTTCTCGTGTAAAACCATTGCACACTCTGCCCTAATGTGTTGAAATACCGAAATAAACTGCGGTAAAGGACATCATCAAAAACAACATCGTAGACCACATTGCTTGGTCTGCACAACCGGTTTGAAGACTTTTTGCGTGCTTCACCCTCATCAGCGAAAAAAACTCGTGCTCACCGATTGCTAATTTTGCTGCGAGAGGAATTCTTTTGCTCGAATGTAAAGCGAGATGCCGTGGTTGGTGTCCCGCTCCAACGGATTCACTTGTAGCTGCAACTCCTGCAAGCTCGCGTTAGAAAGGTTTTGCATTGTTTCAGGCACCACGACAGCCTCCTCCACCTCTGACGCTGCATCAATGACATCCGGTTCCTCTACGCCGTAATAGTTGGAGTCTATGACGTTGCTTTCGAAGAAGTCCTTTACCGCTGTATATTCTGATCCAAACAAATTAAGCATTCCTAGAATGTACAACTGATTTGGAGTCTTTTGTTTTTCAGTAGATAGCTTATGATTGTTCCAGGACACCTTAAACTTTTCTAGGTTTTCATTAATCCGTGGAATAAATACATAATGTAGAGCTGCCAGATCCAGTTCGTCGTTCGGATTCAGAAGATTGTTCCTCTCTAAGAAATAGAAGAGGAGTCGGAAATACTCCGTGACCATTTTCCGCATGTCTCTCCACAGCCTCTCTATCCTCTGGTTATGGACCGAACTACCTTGCAAAATGCTGCCGCGACCTTCTCCTCGTTTTTCAACCATAAGGCGCGCAACTTCCGCATTCTCTCCACCCTTATCTGTCCTCACCCGTGATGGCCAACAGAATTCAGTTGTGGCGCCTAAGAATAAATTGGCCACTGTTGCTGCCCTATTATTGCTGGAACAGCGGAGGAATACAACAAGCCTCGAATATCCGTCTATTCCTCCGTGCACGACCAACCTCCATCTGAGAAAAGAGTTTTAAAACACCTTTCACACGGTACTCACATTATGAGTGGGGAAGAGTAGAATATGGTGCATTTTTCCTCTACTGAATTCCATAGATACATTAAAAGAAGTAACAGGTATTAATTCCCGAATACAGACGAATTACAGCATGTTAAAAAATGCTGTTGATGAGGAACGTAAATGTCTTCCGCTCTGATCATTTTTAATTTTCCTCAAGCATTATTGTAGAACAGTGCAGGCAATCTAAAAACAATGTATTTATGGTATGTTTTAGGTCTGTTACTTACCGTATCAGCTTGTGATTGCCATCCAAGTGCCACAGGCTGTTTGGGCCTACAATATATATTTCAAACACTAATAAGTCAACGATCCTGGGTTTGATCATTAGTTATTTTATGATGAAAGTAATTGGCTCTATTCGAGAACGAATATCCAAAGTCATACTCAAGATATGGTAATGTTGGACGGACATGAGCTCCTTTTCTGTTAAGGTCGACGTGTAAAAAATGGACATCAAAACCTGCAAAAATTCTCTTAGCGACACATACTTCATGCGGTGCAATATGGAAATAAGCAGCACACTTGATCACATCTATTCAAATCTATGATTTGCGGTTCAAAGTTTTATAACTCTGAACGTAAAATTACCTGGAACGCTATAAGTAACTCTTGGGGTCAAATTTCTCCACCGCAGGCCTGCACCTATAGGATCATGGCGAACTAATGCCTCTGCGATGGCAGATCTTCTAGCGTAGAAGGATCGAGCCGCTAATTCACCCTCGATCATAATGATGCCCGCATTCACACTTCTGGACTTTATTTCAGCCACTATATCTATCAGCTCTTGCATACCTAGCTTCCTTCTTCCATAATGCTTTCTTCTTTCCATTTCATGATAGATGCGACGTCTCCATATTGTTGAAATCGAGACCCCTGCGAAAAGTATTACAGGTAAAATCGTATGAGACACCCTTTATAGCACGATAACGGCGAATATGAAACATAGATCAACTTGTGGCCAATATAAAGCAGCCATATCGATGTTCAAAAACTTTTTAAAATATGAATTAAAATAAAAGAGAACACATCCATTCTCGAAAAAAGGGGCATGACAAAAAAAAAAAAAAAGAAAAAATACGAATGACTCCGCGTGAGCATTTTCTTTATTATGAAATTATTTTCGGCTCACCTAGTGCTTTCGCTATTTCTACCCATGACAAACCATAGGACCGCATCACTTCCAACGGCTCCTTCGTAATTACGTAGGATGGTCTACCAACCCATTCCGTTGAGGTCACAGGTGCCCGGTAACACAACTGCTCCCTTAGAAAAGGAACAAGGCAGCTGTACTGCTCGATAACTTTACCAATCCTTATTTCTATGGTCGACAGACTTTGAACTAATGGGGCCAAAATGTCCTCAGCACAGGGTTTCGTGGTTATAAGATGCCATTGGATTTTTCTTAAATTCATTACAGCGGCTTCCAACTTAGTCCAAAGGCCGGTTAGTCTTTCTGGAGTTGAAGTACTGTCCTCAATGGCAGATCGGGCTGTAAAATAAAGCGCTTGAACGTCCAGCACAAAGTGTTCTATCGCGTCCGGATTGAGACTAACAACTGTAGAAGAAGTATGTCATTAAATAAGACAACATTGACCGAGGGTCTCAATGGGGTAACCGTTAGCCGTAAAACGGCCACAAAATTTTGCCTTTAGGCGTAAAAATTGACGAATTTTAACCGTTAATCGTATAAAAAAAAAAGTTGACCGTACACAAAAAAAATCCTGGGACAGCAATGGAGAGAGATTAACCATTTGTCCTTTGTTTTCTCGATCAAAATAATTTGCGCCCCTGTAGATCGCAGAAGCAGTGGAATACGAATACTTTTCACATAATGACCACAATGGCGTTTGAGTAAGTGTTCTTGGAAAGAAGCCTGATACCTACCTGATGCGGGTTGAAGGATGCAAATTACAAGACATCAGGAAAGAAATCTATACCAGGAAAACTTGTTTACACGCATCGTAGCGTTGAAAGAGAGGTTTTCCTTCCACGAGACTGGCAGTTATAGTTCCCTTGAATTTTTCGACAATTTATCGCCAATTGTACTTCGAGCTTTCTATAATTTTAACAGCAAACAGGAACCTTGTGAAAGATTCATAGCACACGTCCCGCAGTGAAATTAAATTAAAACAAAAGGTCTTTCTCTGTTGTGCCTCACCTCTTTGTTAGAAGTTAACTGCAAGTGACAACGATTTCCTAGAGTTACAAACTCGTAACTCTGACTTGGCGTACGGAAGTAAATTATATTCATAAAATCCATTCATCGAATAGGAAATGACTGACGTGTAATTTTATAAAATCTCAAGAATGTTAACCAGCTCGTGCAAAGCCTTGGATCCTAAATTCATTTAATTATGAAAAAAGAAAAATTAGAAATGTCACACCTCCAGTAATCATCATTTCGGATATGACGTTGACGTTACATTTGATACCAGCATAGGAGTGTTTCTCTAAGTGGCACTACTTTTCAGATGAACGAGGGAAGTTCTTTTCGCTCCCTACAACAGCTTGTTTCATCTGTACAAACAAATCTTGAAATGTCTGGTGATCACAGCGTAGGAGCCATCGGGCCTATTTTTGACCCCAATGCACAAGTTGGTTCACAGGACTCACAAATTGCAGGCGGGCTACCGGGCGCGAAGCCCTACCGAACATTCGTTTGGGTGGACGACATTGCGCAAGTAACTCAAAACCCAACTCTTGCCCCAGATGGCAAAAAGGTCAAGTTCGACCAGAGGCTTTGCGGAGACGCTATGGTGGCGCACCTAAAACGGGAAATTCCCGAAATCACGGCGACCAGGTGAGTAAGACAGTTTTCCACAAATATGGTCTACATTCTTTCAGCACCGCACCAGCTTAGAACTTAAAATGGCGAGCGTGAAAATGGTGACTGAATTCTAGTTTCAGCCACTTTTCTACGCAAAATATTTTTTATTCACTGAATCAGCTGGTTGTTCTGGACTAATGTTCCTGGAGCAGCGCTAATCGCGCGTTATGTTGTGAATTCCACAGGGATTCCACCGCAAATCGATGAGAGGGTTGCGCTAGTAAGATAAAGTCTATTTTAAACTCATTTATTTCATTTGACAAAACTTAAAACCCTTATTCTACGATAACTTCATTTGACAAGACTTAAAACCCCTATTTTAAGATAACCTGATGGCTAACTTAAAACACTACGAACAAAACAGTCACTAATCAAACACGCCGGCAAAAAATTCAACAATTTCCGGACAATCATCCTAACATAACCACACAAAATTGTAATTCAGTATTATCAACTGAGTTGCATCTCAGTTGATGATACTAAATTACCCTTTTATACTCTCCTAGCGACGCAGCACCAAAATTTCTTTAGAATCCTATCCCTTTTATTCACAACCGCACAAACATTACAGAATCGCGCCCATTGAAAAACGTCACACGGGAAAATGCAAATAAGCTAGAAAAGAGAAAGAGAGCATGCGTAACTTCACACAGGCCTGTCAATCCGACTGTCAATCATGTAATCCCCCGTGTACGCAGTGTTCGAAAGTATTGTTTCTTGTGCAGACAACCGAAACGTAGCGCTTTTCATCGAAGAAGAATAGACGTAATTAGTGGCGTTATCTTGATTAGGTTATATTGTTTAAAAATCGGTCAGATGTAAAATTAAATTACCTTTCAAATGCCGGGTTTTCAATTTGTGTTAAGACTCAAATGCGGCAGATTTGCGAGGTTCGACCATCAACTTCGCCAAGAAAGCAAAACATCACAGAAATATTCCTTTTAGTAAAATTTCCGTACTGCCCCATACTATCGTAAAACAAATCTGTTTTCCCAATGGTAAAGTATTGTTTTTGTCACTCTATCCAAGAACTGAACGTATAATGTAGTGTGGGGCTGTGCGGAATTTTACCTTCCTTTTTGGCCCGTTATTGCCGTCAGTTTCAGATAACACGTCAACCCACATAAGCTGTGCTGTATTATTTTCTTTTTCTCGAAAACCGCAAAAATTCAAAGTAAACATATATTTTCCAAGAACCATATACTAATCTACTTACTAACATCACTAGCTCAAGCCATACTGAGGAATATTGTCCCTTAGTTGTTTTTGTATGGACCTTGCTGTACCCAGTCTGTACTGCCACAGAGGGTCAGCCTTTTCCTGACTTTTTTCAAGCAGGTATGCTTTACACAGTGAGATATTCTTTCTCCTTTTAGCTTTGTTATCACATTAAAAGAGGCCTTCAGATGGCGGTGATTGTGATTTTAAAGGCTTCACACACTCTCTCTTCTGCAGAGAGAGACATGTTGAGGTAGCTATGATTATCATTTTAACAAGTATCGGGAATGTTTTTCAATATCTCTATTTTCTACATATGTATCCATACCCATACATACTGTTCAGTTACCACATCTCCCACTCTATGAATTCCTTAAGCATTTCAAATTTCTTATTTTTTGGTTATACAGTGACCTGAATAATGCCGTCATAAATGGAGATTTTCCCGAGGATTGCCTCTTCTGGATATCTTGCATTGATTCCATGGATGGAAAAGAAGGTACATACATGATATAGGGCCACTAATGAACTACAGTATTTCCCTGAACAAGTGCCCGGGCGCTTATTTAAAATTATCAGCTAAAAGGGGAGGTGCTTATTTGAAGGAAGGTGCTTAATTGAGATAAGTTTTCCTTTCAACAAAGTGTATCTTTATTTCAACTAAATCTTAAACAGAAAATAAAATGCTATACTGTTATTCATGTAGATGTTAAGTCAGTATTAACTGAGCTGTCATTATTTATCAACTGTTTTCTTCAAATGCATCCCAATAACTTTATAATCGATGAAATTACAGGTCTCTGTAGAATAGAGAATAGTGTAGTTGAGCCTGGGAAGGCTAGAGTATTTACCAAGGGCAGGGAAATAGGACAAAAATGAAAAGAACAGATAATGCACAGAAAAGAACTCTGTAAGCACATGATAATGGAAATAAATAGACGTGAGTAAAGGAAAAGGAAGTACTTTTCTTTACTGATTCTGCTGAAGTTGAAGGTTAAATAAATTGGCCATAAAAACAGGTTTTCCCTGTATCCCTGCTAATTTAAGAAATTGAGGAGGGGGGGCTTATTTGACATTTAGGCCCAGGGGGTGGCTTTTTATTCAGAGGAGGGGGCATTTATTAGGGCATGGGCACTTATTTAAGGAAATGCAGTAACCAACCACCAAAAATGATATTAAGCTTTTACATAAATTGTGTAGATCCCAAGCTAGTCTTACCATAAGGAGGAAGTTAAATGATTTTTTTTTTCTGTTTCTAGCCATGCAGGCACTCGGTGGCCAAACTCTTGGTGTGCCTCAGATTATTCTGTGTACACCATCCATGGGGGGGTCAAGCCAACCCACACCTGTGGAGAGATATGCAGGTAAAAAATTCAATTGAGTTTTGCTTTACTCTAAGATAACTTCTATTCTGGAAAAGCCTCAGCCATTAACTGAAAATTTGAAGGTTACTGTAGGAACTCTCTTGATGCAAAAGTACGGGTATTTCCTCATAGTGCATACAAAACAAGAAAATCAAAGCTAAAGCTATTATAATTAACTTTTTTTTGTTATTTTTACAGGGAGCTTTTTTGACTTTTCCCAAATAAGTGAAGCGGTGCAAAGGGCAGCAGAAGCCGTGGAAATTGCACATGCCAACTGGTAATAGATCTTTCTGGAGTCCCTTTCTTGTTGGACAAAGCTTTAATTTTATGTGCACCATGATATTACAATATGGTACAATTTTGTCTGATACATGGACAAAATTGATTTAAGACCTCATGTAATCAAAATAGTGCTCAAAAAATTGTTGTCAACAGTACTGAGCAACTTACTGGACATATTTTAATAGCCCAGGCTTGCATAATTGTCAGGCTGAAAGAAATGTTCATTTTGCCCAAAAATGGCCATAACTTGGATCAAGTTTTAATCAAATAAATTAAACCAAGCTTGCATCGCAGAAAAAACTGTTAAGTCCTGAAATCAACTATACCTGTCACTCTGATGAAGGGCTAACGCTCAAAAGGCAAGCGTAGAAACTCTCTACAGTGTCCAATTTGCATTTATTTAAGATTATCTTGTTTTACCCTATAATGTGTCAATTGTCTCTAAACATATTTGATTACTGCTAGGAGGAAGATTTTGGAATCACGAGCTTTGCAGAGAGAACAAGATGAGGTGTTCCATGCAGCTCAGGAAGCAGATGCTTCTAAAGTATGGTTATTTCAACAGATTTTTACCTTAAAACAAGGAGATTTCTTTAGCCTTCCTCTGCCTTAACCTTCGTTATCACAGTGGTTGATACAGCCTTTATTTTCATACATGCAAGTTATAGATTGATTGGCTAGTGGGCAACAGGTTAAATGTTTTTTGATAATTATATGCACCAAACTAGTTAGCAAGAAGGGAAAAGGATTGAATAGTAATTTAGAATTTGATTGCATCAACCATTACAAATCATTTGAGGAAATTCATTAAAATAAAATGATACAAATCCCAGCGTATCAATGAACACATTTGCATTCTTCCAAATGATGAAAAAATTGATTTCTTTTTAGAACCAGCTGCAAACAAATATTTCTGTCAATAACACTTAAAGTTAGAGACTTAAATTTGGTATCAGCTACATCGTAATTAAAAATGTTCTTACTTAACAACAGAGGAACCAACAACAAGGTGCAGCAAGGCCAACATTTCAACCTACAGAAAGAAAAGACAGAGAATTAAGCCTCCCCAAAAATGATATGGTAAGTGCTTCATATCTGAAATAATTAAGACTGTATTTGTGTTGCTTTAAAATACTCTTTCATATAATGCAAACCCTTTTGCAGCTTACTTAAATGGGGTTATACATACATTTCAACTCTCACAGCCAGCAAACATGCTCAATAAGATCTGGAAAAACATAATAATATAAGAAGAAATAGATAAAATATTTCAAAGGTATACATTTTCTATCATTATGTTGTCTTTTTCAAGATACAAGTAGCTCTTAAGATTTAATGAATGGAAAACAAATATGTTTCTGACACAGGCCGAAGAAATACGCAATTTGCGAGAAAATCGGATGAGAAAAGGACCAAAAGATGGTGTAAAGATTAAAGTTTACACGCCCAGTGGTTTGTTCAAAAGAACGTTTCACAGAGGAGGTTGCTATCAAGTAAGTATGCATGATAACCTTGAAAGCAAATACAGCTT
The DNA here is from genome assembly GCF_964200805.1 of Pocillopora damicornis. Classification (NCBI taxonomy): domain Eukaryota; kingdom Metazoa; phylum Cnidaria; class Anthozoa; order Scleractinia; family Pocilloporidae; genus Pocillopora; species Pocillopora damicornis. The sequence goes on along the minus strand of NC_142675.1, from coordinate 16,983,247 downwards.
TAAAATAATGTACACAATAATCCAAATGTTTTGATATTTTAAGAAATTATAAGAGTTATAATAGCACCACAACATGAGAAAGGAGATTTGCTTTTAAAAAGTGCTGCTGCACATCCCCTCATGTAGCTCATATTATGCAATTTTTTATTAACTACTTGTAGGAGGTGTATGACTGGCTTGGGAGTAGCCAGATGCAGCCATTGTTCTTTTCCCTGGAGACACAGGAAAACAGGACAGTATTTCCAACAGAGGCTATTAAACCTCCTGGAGAGGTGCTGCGGCTAGTAGAAAAGGTATTGAATCAATTAACCAATTCAAGTATTGGTGTGTGGTATTTTTAACCCTTGAATTAGGTTCAAACCCCATGTTTCTTTTTTTGCAATCAAAAACTGCAGATTATTTGATAATGCCATTCGGAGAACTTTGTTATCTTGTGAGCAATATTCAGTTTTCATCAATCACTGTATGTTGGGCAACACTCTAAAATGAACTACATGTTTGAACATTCTTTGCCAGTCAGACTAGAACTGAGTTGAAGGTTTTTTCTTTACTTCCAGTCTGAACAGGAAATGGAAAAACTCATGTCAGAGTCCCCAGAAAAAGTAAGTACACATGTTGTACCTACAAGTTGAGGCTTTTTAACACTCTATTTCATCTCTCCTGACTTTTCATACTGCTTCATCCACATGGCCACATTTATCATAACATGTACCAGAACACCGCTATATGTGTGTATCATCTGTTGCCTGCAGATTGCAATTCTTTCTGTCTGTGTAATTTTAGCCAGACTTATTCCAGTTCTTTTTTTTTGTCTGGTTAAATGTTGGGATTAGGTGATATAGGAAACCTTAGCTAGGGTTAGATTTGCCAGCAGCTGCTTGGCTACAGATGCTTACACACACAAGCCTGATTAATTTGATGACCATTATCTTGGTTATATTGTTAGTCACTAATTCCATATGTTCTCATCAAGATAATATAATTGAACATCATTATTATAAAATACTATAATAGATTACTTTTACTTTATAAGATCCTTTTAATGCCTATAATGTACATCCCTTGATATTTTGAAAGGTTATAGTGAACATTCATGTTATTAAAGCATCTACAGTTAGTAATGAATTTTCTGAACACCTGTGCTTAAATGACAGAAAACACAAGGGATGTTTTCAGAAAGTGTATAAAAATGTTTAAGTATGAGATTGAACGTAAAGATTTTGCATTTAAGATTAAGTGGATTGGAGAAATTTAGCACGTTTAGTTATTTTAAATGCCCCAGTTTTCTATGTTTTTAACTTTTTTAAGTGCATCTTTTTTTTTCGTCTGGTCATTTTTTCCCCCTTCACACAGTTTTCAAAGTTTACCTGGTTAGTCTTTTAATGCATTTGGTGATTAAAATTTAATTTACTGTTGAGAACATCTACAGTGTTTTCTGTCAATGCCAAATCCAAGAGCAATTTTGCGAGCATTGCTTTAATTATAGGTTCACATGCACACATTTATAGATAACTGAAAAGGAAATAGGGAGGGCATTGACATCTGTCCCTTTACGTACTTTTGCAACTAGAGAAAAACACACCTGAAATTCCTCAACTCAATGTATTTCAGAAAATCTTACAGCTAGATTTAGTGTTGGAAGGTGCTTTTGCACCTGGAACTTGCAACCTGTACTATAGAGGTGGATGGTGTGTTCCTTTGCAAGGTCTCACCTACAGCTCTATTGCTAGATTTGACAGCGGAAGGTGCTTTTGTACTCTGGAGCTTGCAACTTCTACTATAGAGGCCGAAGGTGTATTTGTCTGTAACGGCACAACTAGGGCAAGGGTTCACCTGGTGTTCTATTACTAGATTTAGCAGTGGAAGGTGCTCAAGTACTCTGGAGCTTGCTATTTCTACTATAGAGGCAGAAGGCGTGTTCCTCTGCGAGGTTTCACCTGGAGTTCTATGACTGGATTTAGCAACGGAAGGTGCTTTTGTACTCTGGAGCTTGCAACTTCTACTATAGAGGCAAAGGTGTGTTCCTCTGCAGCCCTGGGCGAGGACTCACCTGAAGTTCTATAGGTAGATTTTGTGGCAGAAGGTGCATAAGTACTCTGGAGCTTGCAACTTCGACTATAGAGACGGAAGGTGTATTCCTCTGTGGTGCTACAACTAGGGCGAGGTTTTACCTAAAGTTGAATAACTAGATTTGGTGGCGAAAGGTGCTTTTGTACTCTGGAGCTTGCAACTTCTACTATAGAGGCAATAGGTGTGTTCCTCTACAAGGTCTCACCTGGAGTTCTATGGCTAGATTTGGCAGCAGAAGGTGCTCAAGTACTCATTAGCTTACAAATTCTACTATAGAAGCGGAAGGTATTTCCTCTGTGGCACCGCAACTAGTGCGAGGTCTCACTTGGAGTTCTATTACTAGATTTGGCGGCAGAAGGTGCTTTTGTACTCTGGAGCTTGCAACTTCTACTATAGAGGCAAAGGGTGTGTTCCTCCGCAGCCCTGGGCGAGGACTCACCTGTAGTTCTATAGGTAGATTTTGTGGCGGAAGGTGCTCAAGTACTCTGGAGCTTGCGACTTCTACTATAGAGACGGAAGGTGTATTCCTCTGTGTCGGTACAAGTAGGGAGAGGTCTCACCTCAAGCTCTATTAGCAGATTTGGTGGTGGAAGGTGCTTAAGTACTCTGGAGCTTGCAACTTCTACTATAGAGGCAAAAGGTGTGTTCCTTTGCAAGGTCTCACCTGGAGTTCTATTGCTAGATTTGGCAGCAGAAGGTGCTTTTGTACTCTGGAACTTGCAACTTCTACTATAGAGGCTGAAGGTGTGTTCCTGTGCGGTAGTGTGACAAGAGCAAGGTCTCACCTGCAGTTCCAAGATTTGGTAGTGAAAGGTGTATTTGTACTCCGGAGCTTGCAACTTCTATTTCAGGGTTGCAAGGTGTTTTCCTTGGTAGGGGCTCTGCCATTGCCACTGTTAGTCCAGATTTACACTTGTTTCATTGAATTAGGAATAAAGGGGTGTTTTTCTCACTTAAGTATCCTTATCAGTTGTAGTATTGTATCATTTCAAAGATATTTTATTTTAATATTAAAATAGAATTAAGGAACTGAAAGAAATGCTGAGAAGTCTTAACTTCCCATTTGTTAGACAAAACTTGGACGTTAAATTCTCCTAGAGAAAGACAAATGGAGATAATCTATTTCTGTAATCAATGATTCTTTGAGCCAGGGATGCTTCCACTCTTCTCCTATTTCCTTCCAGGTGTCATTCAAAGGAACTGGCCCTTTACAAACTGACAAAGATCTTAATTCCACCATTGAGACCAGAGGTATGTTTTGATTGGTTTTTGTTCTAGCCTTGCAAGTGCTTTTCACCTCGTATCTAGCTTGAATGCTTTAGAGTAATGCAAACAACACTATTACTACTGAAAGTAAAGTAACCAGGAAAGTTTGTATACTAAATTAAATTAATAAAATTGTACACTAAAATGGTGTTAATGACCCATTTTTCATCTTGTTTAAAAAGAGTGAAAAATAGATGTGCTCCACAATTCTAATTGGATAGTTACAAGTAGATGTACACAGAAAATATTAAGATTTTTTCCCAATATTGGAATATTATTTGACTTTGGTATACATTAAAGAATGTCCTCATCATTTGGAAGTTCAGGTCATCAGTTTTTCAAACTTCTATAATCAGGGTGACCACAAGAATAGTGTGGTCAATAGCCAGGACTTGATTGAAGAAATACAAGTAAATAACATTACATATTAGTTTAACAATACTTTAAAAATTCCATTTAGCAGATGATAGTAACAAGAGCATTGGAAAGAAAGTTAAGAAGATGAAGAAGAGAATAAAAGAACTGGACAAAAAGGCAACAAAAGGGGAATCAAAAGACACAGATGACAAAAAGAGGAAAAGAAAGAGAAAACCAGAAGACAACAACAAGTCAAACTTAAATGCAAAAAAAATGAAAGCCAAAGAAGATGACATTGAAATGAACAAAATAAGTAGACGTCAAATGAGAAGGATAAGAGCTAAAGAAAAAAAGAAAAGTAAAACTAATAAGTAGGAAAATCTATCTTAGGTTTTATTGCAAGTGACCATCTATATATATGTATTTCCATTAAAACATTTTTTAGCTATTTTTCGCTAAAGTAAACTTGAAAAAAGGAAACTTTTTATGGACCTTAGCTAGTTATACAACACAAATGTGAGAGAACGAGTCATACTGCAACTTGCTCCCTCACATTTTGGCTGCAACATTTAATGAACTGAAATCAAGAGTCTTAACCCTTTAAATCCCAAGATCTGATAGTTAATTCTCCCCTCTAGCTGCTACTCATTTCCTTGCTAATTAGTTATGAGAACTTGCTGCTAGATCAAGATAGCAACTTCAACCTGACAAGATTGAATATTCACATTATCTGTTTGCTGAATAATGTATGGATATTGTAGGGAGAAGTTTTGTGTAAATCACTTCTAGGAGTTAAAGGGTTAATGCATTGTTTTTATATCTCACTCGTAGGGAATTAATTTATCATCACCTCTCTAAAATACTGAATTTCATTGTATAATTTGTTTAGTTTGATTTCAAAGCACCAGGTGTAAATTAAGATATTTTGACTGATGATGATGTTTAATGTTGTTCTTTTTATTTAAGATTTTTACCTGATGTCTGCTGAATTGTACTCTGTTTGCAAGACAACTTTTTGCTTCAAATACACAACCATTAATACAAAAGAAAGAGAGCCCATAACATGTCATTTACCTTGCTGTTTTAAAATAAAAGATGGGCTTTATACATTGAATTCCGGTTGAGTGGTTACTGATCCCTTGCTTAGTTTGAGCTGGTCAAGTGGTTAACCCTTTACACTCTTACATTGTCAGTCATATTCTGTACCCTGTCTTCTTTGCATCCCCTTGGATCCCATTTCTTATAGTACAGACAAGGAGAATTTGTTTGACAATCAGGAGCCTCTTAAATTGGAGTTAATTTCCACCATTGTCTTGACTTTTACATTTGATCCAAGGGTGATACTGTAAGCAGAAAGGAGAAGCCAGTCGCAATTTGGGGGTTTTAAGGGTTCACTGATGGAAACAGTGAATGATAACCGAAATTTAGCATTTTCGTAGACCGTGCTTGAGATAGTGCTGTCAAATTACGCATTTACTGAGCAACAGCAAATGCATAATATTTAGTTTGACGTTCATTGAGCCGTACAAGGCTAGATTTTTGAAAAATACGACAATTTTTTTTGGTTAAAACTAATGTACAAGCACACAATATTCGTACATTTTATGTGTTTCGGCTTTCAATTATCAGCTTATGTAACCGCGTGTGCCAGGTACACAAAGTTCAAGAGTTTGCTACACAAAGGTATAACATAACTAGTGGCTAGATTCTATGTGCATACTACGATTAGAGACTTCATAACCCTACCTCAACAGTCATAACCTCCAAATCAGTGCTTGCTTCAATACTTGCGAAGAAGTGGTGCTTATCGTTTTTGTAAACTAAGTGAACAACTAGCCCTAGCCAACGGTGTACCGTGGGAGGTCTGGGACGGAGTCAACCCTGGATAATCCGACTCCTGATTTAGGAATTAATCAAACTCGATCAAACACTCGATTAGTGATGTAGGTTATTATAGGCCTCGATTCTCGATAAGTCTTGTTAGGCTCGGCGATAAGTCGAAATCCATTTAGATAGTAAATACAGACATGGGAAATAATATCAGGCTCGGAAAATAATATCAGACACGGGAAATAGCAGACAATGAGGAGGTCTGAAAGAGGCCAACAATAACGGACCCTGTTAATTGATTTCCGACACGAAAATTAATTTTTCGATAGGGAAAATACCCAGACTGAATTTTGAACGGTATGTTACGCCATAATTTTAGGCTAAAAAGTGTACCACCTTCAATGTTTATGATTAATTCATGACAGGACGGAAAACGCGTGCACTGTAAGTACCTCCCGTTGTCCCATACAAAGCCTTAGAAAACTTTTCTAAGGCTTTGTATGGGCTTATTTTCTGGAGTATCTGGTAGCGCTCCAGGTTGCTTTAATATGCTTACCGCAAGGCGTCATACTCTCGCCATTTTGTGACAGAAATGTCGTTTAACTGAAAGTGAACCAGAACACCAACAGACCTATGCATGTCTCAATTTTCCGATGAGGGAATGTTAGGCATCAATGACACGTCATCGCTTGTCAAACTTTGTCAATGAACATGACGGCTAGGGAATGTTAGGCATCAATGACACGTCATCGCTTGTCAAACTTTGTCAATGAACATGACTTCCACTTACGTAATTGGCTCAAGATGTACTACTACCGATGAGGGAATAATAAATAAATCTGATCAGAAGTCTGTGGCAGGTCGGGTGATATTGAAACGCGTGGAAAATGCATTTTACATTTAAAAAAACTTTACACTTGGAGGATTTCAATTGCTTTTTTTATTCTGGTAGTCCTTACATAAACCTTGTACCCTGTTTCATCCACATTTATTCTTCGTAGTTGTACATTCACTGCGAACAAAGCTTTCCGGTTAATTTTTTATCGTTTTATCGCGTTGAGATAGGCCGCTGTCCACTAAAATTTTCTACAAAATTATATCGGTATGGAAACGCGGGCACAAACTCAGCCACAGGGAATCGAGTACCGAAGGCGATCGCTAACAAAAAGCGCGCGCTTGGTGCGTGGTTGGCAAAGTAATCATGCCACGACAATCTCGGGAAAATACAATCGAAGAAAAACGCAGGATGCGAAATCAAAGGAGGAAACGTAAACGATTGTCAAGGACAGCTAGGGAAAGGGAGAACAGAGAAATGAGAACACAAAAGGAAAGAGATGCATATTCTCGCGCTAAGGGATTGGCGCGAATGTATTACGGCAAATGGAAAGCATTAGTCGAACAGAATAAAAAGACCCTGGACAAAACCAAGGTAGGTACTCGGTTAGCGTCAAAATAGAATAAAATAGGTATCGGAAAATGAGCAGTTGGTTACAAAAAACGATATCACCGAATTGAAGCTGAACGTCAACAAACAAGCATTGTCTTGCATTGTACAAAACGTCCTGGGGTTGACTTCAACATAAACTCATAAGGGGAGGGGAGAGTGCAGCCCTCAAAATTCGTCTCCTTTCTATGATGAAATGAAAAAAAACTACAGTCATTTTCGTAAAATAAGGCAGGGAATCCCCAATTGAAATTGCCACATTCTGAAATGATTTTGCGGGATTTCATTCATCATCATAGCATCTTGCTATGTAGTGTTGATCTTGCTCTACCAAGGATACAGATAAAAAAATGGCCAGGGATAGAAATTTCAAGGTCAGAAAAAAGTCAGGGAAATTAAAGTTTTTACACCACTGAGTTTCATACCATGCTGGAAGAAATATTTCAGATGATCTCAGCAATGTTTTAATGAAGAAGAGGAGGCTGGACATTTTGCATCCATTTCATCGGGGAATTTAATTTTTATCATGGATAGGTCAGTGCCTTAATAGTCGGGGAATTTTGGAAAGTTCTGTTTGTGGCAACCATGCCTACCCTCTGTGTATCTCTATCAACAGTGTTAGAGTTAAGTCTAAAATGAATACATAAAATACTTGGGTTGTATTAAGAAACAAGGAGAGACTTTGTCAAATGAGCCGCAGTTTATTATATGAAAGGGATAAAGTTTACCAATTAATATATTAACATAGGAATTACAATTTCCTCGATTGTGATTAGTTTTAAAAACTCCTGTTTTCCACAAATTCACTTGCCAAGTTGTTGTCGAACTGTTCAATAAGCTAAATACATTCATCATTGTAGTTTAAGTCAACCAATCACATTCAAAGTTGTAGTTTAAATCAACCAATCACAACCTTAGTTTCAATCGCCATAGAAACAGTGTACAGATTCCTAAATTGTGGCTTTCTTCAAAAACAAGAATTGGTTTCCCTTGAGCAATATTTTTAATTTGGAAATTGTAATTTTTGTGAAATTGTAATTTTTATGATTAATTAGTAAAAGGACTTTGTGTCATCTGTTTCGGTCTGTAATCATACTCGTGATAAACAAATTGGACTCCCACTATGCAGTCGTCTGATTTTGTTATCACTCATATGATTACAGACCAAAGACTACTTAGTCCTATTACCACTTATTACACAATCTAGCATGTGAATTTTATTAAGCTCACCAGCTTCACTTTTCCTCTGTTTATAAAATAAAATATTACTTTATTCCAGAATAGAGACAGGAATACAAAATCAGGACCACCCAGTAGCAAATTTGCCACTGTTAATTTAATTGATCCATCTGAGCTTCAACCAATCAGTGAAAAGGAATTAATACTAGGACAGGGTTCATATGGCCGGTGCATTTTAAAATCTTTCACAAGATTAAACGTTCTTGTGGTAGAAAAACAATGTCTGATGCAAAGCACTAGAGAGATGGTAAAGGAGGCACAAATCATGCAGACTCTCACACACAAAAACATTCCTGCAATAATAGGAATCCAGCTTGAAAGAGAGCCTATCTCTCTAGTGATGGAGTTCAAAGGGGAAGAAAATACATCCATAACAGTCAGTAAACTATTGTATTGCAAGGAATCCAATGGTATATTAGAGAGAGTTAACAGTTCACTGACGAGCAAAGACTGGCTGATCATTTGTCATGATATCACTGATGCTCTCGCTCACATTCACTCCAAAGGCTTTCTTCATTGTGATCTCAAATCAAACAATGTTCTTGTAACTGATAAACATGGCCAAATTATAGACTTTGGAAAGGCCTGTGACAGTTCATTTCCCCCAGCAAAGAAGTACACTTTTCACTATAGGCACATTGCTCCTGAAGTTCTGAATGGCACCCATTGTAGTAAAGCCAGTGATGTTTATTCCCTTGGCCAAATCCTGCATGAAGTAGCTACAAAGCAAGAAATTCCAATGTTACTTGTCAATGCTCAAAAATGCTTGGACATCAACACAACAAGGAGACCAACAACAACAGGACTAATGGCATCACTGGCCTCTTTAATATGTAGCCTTTAGGGGAAGTCAGGAATAAAGGGGATAGGGGTTAAATGAAAAAAAATTGAATTGAGAAAGATTCAGTGGGATAGTAAAACAACAAGGAGAGGTTGTGCTCTTTCCCAATATTTACTTTTGTGAAGATATTCAAGAAGTGTATTGTTAGATAGGGATGACAAAAAGAGCCACCTGGCTTTTTCTTTCAATTGAGGACCTTCCTATACACAATAGTTTTGAACATACTCTACTTAAGAACATACTGTCCTATAACATAACCTTTCTTGCTAGTGATGAAGGCCTCACCCTGTAGTTTAGGTTGCAAGAAACTATAATATGAAGTATGAGTTGTTTTCAGTAACTCAGTGTCAAATTTTATGGTATAGTTTTCTGTAATAATAACTAATTATCATCATTATTGGCTTTCCAATGTTAGACATTAGCTACAAATTCTCAATGCCAATTTCTTGACCAATTGGAAGTAAAACCAAATATAACTTGCTTGCATATCTAAAAGTAAATAAACAAAGTTAAAACTGGGTGGGTTGCCTTGAGTACCCATCTGTTCTGGTGTGTTGTTTTCTGAGTTCTTAGAAATAAGTGCTGCATTGCACACTGTCTTAACTCTGGTGTAATTTTGAATATCAGAACCCCGAAGAATAGCCCTTACTAACAGACCTGGTGCATAACACAGTAGTTTGGGTGTGTTTCTATGCAACCAAATGATAGGGTTTGACCTGTTTTGAGGGTTTACGGTCAACTCGCCGACGGACCAACTCGCCGACACCAACTCGCCGACGTATAAAATCGAGTAGAGACGTCGGCGAGTTGGTCGTCAATCCAATACAACTTATTAGAAGCTAAACATACAGAAAATTAAACGATATTTAGTAAAAAAACATTGGACATTGGATGGTGAACATCAAACAGAAGCTTAAACATCGGTGAACATTGGTGAACATCACCAGTGGGTGGGTTGCCTTGAGTACCCATCTGTTCTGGTGTGTTGTTTTCTGAGTTCTTAGAAATAAGTGCTGCATTGCACACTGTCTTAACTCTGGTGTAATTTTGAATATCAGAACCCCGAAGAATAGCCCTTACTAACAGACCTGGTGCATAACACAGTAGTTTGGGTGTGTTTCTATGCAACCAAATGATAGGGTTTGACCTGTTTTGAGACTTATCCGCGTCAATGGTACCATCCATCTAGTGTGTAAACATAGTACTTTTAAATGAATTCAGTAGACTTATTCATTTGATCATTATCATCTGCCACATAACTGTGTTCCCTATTACATTAGTGTTCACTATGAGATCTACAATGACATAAATGTAGGTAAAAATGGTATGATAAATTATTTGAGCCTAAGCCTTCTTGTAGTTGAAATATTGGGAAAGAAAGGAAGAAGAAGAAAATAATCAAGAATAGAAGGATTAGGCATATGCAAGATAACATTTTGTTTCCATTGTTACTTTAGCAAATCAGTATTCCTGTTGTGAAGATGTCACATCTTTTATCAGCAGGACTGCCAAGATGACTCATCTTTTGCCAGTTTCTGTTTGCTATTGTAACAATAACTCTTGCAGTCCACTGGCTAAGGCCAAAAATTAACTTAGGAATAAACCAAGAATGCTGTGGCTCAAAAAACTTTGTATTAGGACACTGCCAGCTTGAACCTAGGAGTCAGCATTTAGGTTTTGAGTTTAAGCAGAGACTTTTCCCTTTTTCTGAAATTTAAGATCTATTAGCAATCATTTTCACAAGCCAAAGCCAAAGCCTTCTCTTACAACTACTGATTGAAAAACCAAGGTATGTTAGTTAACATTTTCTGTCAATTATTAAGTTTCATTGTAGCAACTTCACCTTCACCTAACTTCTTCGAGCCAAGTGGCACAGAAGGCCTCATCAGGGACCGCGCAGCAAGTTTTCGAGTAGGGGGGCTCACCGGACTACTAGTAACTGGGTTTGAAGTGTTATAAAGAGCTTTTGTGTGCGTCGTTCGTTTTAAGTGCATTTTTTCCAGTACGGCCGGGATTCGCGCAAACGAATAGGACATGTGCCGCGATGACTAACATGAGATGTTAAACACGTACAAGTAGAGATTTTAAGCATTTGCGAAACACAAAGCTTTTTACAAGCGCAAAAAAAAAAAAAACTCCTACCACTAACAAACAACTCGTGGTTGAAAGCCGGTTAAGACAACAGGACAACAGGCAAAATAATGGCGTCTTTTATTAAGATTAAAGAATCATATAACGACATTCATAACATAAACCAGGACTCCATTCAAGGGCGATGATACATTGATCTCTATAGTTTGAAAGGTTATGGAGTCGCATTACAACACTAACCAGGACCCCAATGACTGGCGATGATAAGTTGAACTCCCACAGTTTGACATGTTTTCACACATTACTAACAGACCCGGGGAAATAACGCTGCGGGAGATGATACTTGCAGTAAAAGCCATATCCGTCCTCTCATGACAACACGTTGGTTGAAAGCTCGCTTTTTTGAAGAAAAAAAATAACAAGTAGGAAGAATTTCGAACCTAGTTATGGTCAGGTATGACGTGAAAATTATAGCACATGTCAGATTCTGGCAAGGCTCGATCCCCAACGGAGGTCCTCAGAGCTAGTCTTGATGACACAAATTCGAAGGTGGTACTAGTAGCATGCACATTGAAAGGCAGAGAAGAACAAAGTTCGTGAAATAAATTCCGTAAACCTGTTCTCCGATTCAAGCTGTTCGAGAAAACAGATGCACTCTCTTGCAGTTTCTCTGAAATCATTACAAACGCAGTTCAAACAGTTAAACAAACTGCAAAGTCTTTCAGACACATCACTGTCGTCATTGGACGCCTTTTTTCCTCAAGAACACTTTCTGGCTTGAACTGATACAGTTCTACTGCAGCAATGTTTGTTTCCCGGCAAAGTTGAGCTCAATGACGTCACGCAATATGGCGCCGGTGTTATTGCCCGATTTTTGAGCAAGGATTTCATATGGTTAGGAAGTGCTTTGGGGGCTGAAACTTTGGTGAGTGCTCCATCTTTGTATTAACTTTTTGTTGGTGGAAAGAAAAAAAAGAGTGCTTTTCTGGACCCTACCAAAAGGTTCACAAGCCAAAACAAAACAAAACATAAAAAAGAGAGGAGTTTCTGCAATCATAAGTTTAAAACAGAAGGCAGCAAGCTAAATACTTTGTGTCACTTTTTGATTTAAGTGTCAATTATATAATGTAACATTTACAGTTACCAGAGAAGACCTTTAAATAGTATTTTCGCTTTTCGATTTGTTTATATTCATGGCTTCAGGCTAGCTTGACCTAGTGTTTCAAAGGGAATAATTTCGCCATTTTTGAATGATTTCGTCGTCTGCAAAATCTGGAGCAAGAGAAAAGACATGTGAACCGATCGATAAAATTCGTCGTATATAGAGATTGAACTATTCATATCACTCACTTGAATGTGAGTGCATTAAATTATCTCGAAAAGCTTCCACCCTCTCGACTATGAATATTACCGGTATCACAGAGAAATTTGAGTATATTTCGCGGTGCGTGAGTACTGATGGAATTTTCATATACTTTCCACTTCGATTATCTTTGTGGCAGTTAATAATTTTGAGCAAGCACTGAAACATTTTCGTTTACCAAACCCATGTTGATAAGAAGGCCCACTTTTTTCAAAGAGGGTTTTTCGTAGCTTTACGACACAAGTTTATTCCAAGGCCATTGCAGAATCAAAACCAGTGGAAACGAAAGAAGTATTCAACAAAAGATCAACATACATTACTTATTCTCGGAGATCGTACCAAGTATGGCATCTCAAAGGAGATCAATATCTATTATTAAACATTTCCGTTGAGCGTGTTCAGTACATTTATGAAAAGAACGCAATCAAATTCTCGAACTGTGTGGTTTGCAGCTTAGAGGGCATGATTTGTTTTATTATTAACGCGTCGGTTAGGAATCAACTGTGTTGTTTACCCTAGAGGGTTTCGTACGTGATTATAGGATGTGTAATTTAGCTAAGATTTCAGTCATGCCGTTATTTCAACCACTGTTATTCGAATATAACTCTACAGCGTCGTCCGCAATGGCGGAGTATAAAAGAGAGTAGGTAACCATTCTTCTTGTTGCAGTTTGTAGTACTTTCAGTAATATTAAATTAGTCTTAAGCTCTTTTTTAAGGAAACACGTTAATGACTGGTTGTTGTCAGACGGAGAGATATTCGGAAGGTTTGCCATGCCAGTCGGCGTTTGGGCTTTTGCCATCTGATTTTCAAATGTTATGCGAAAATACTACTGAATTTACGCGGATTTGACGCCTGTTCGACGGACATTATCACGTTATTCGATCACTTACCGTTTTGAAAATGCTGTGTCCAACATGAAATGATTGAACCTTTCAGTTCATTAGCTGCTACGCCTTGATTGCATGCATGATTAAATTCCCCCAGTGCAGCTTAGAATTAGAGTGTGGTGGGGGAAAGGGACTGGGGGGTGGTCACAAGCCTCCCACTTCCCGTTCCTCGTTCTCTTGTCCCCCTGCCTCCCGACTCCCGCCCTTCATTGTGTTACCCCGTGAATGAAAGTGATCCTCGCAGTAATGTGCACTAATTAGGCAGTAGTGAAAATAAGGCCTGAAAAAAATTCAGGCCTGTACGGGATTTGGACCCATGACCTCTGCAATACCGCATTCCACTTCGTACATTAGAATGGTTTAGCAAGAGGACAAGAACGTCATTTCAGAACGGCGCGCACAGCAAAAATGCCGAGAAGAAACTGGGTCGAGAACGCCGTCGCGTTGTGTTGAAAAGTGACTTAGCAGTCGTTTCAACGAACCGTCCACGTTATATTTGTTCTTGAATATCCCAGCCTTGGCTCTTTAGAATCATTATCAGCTTTGAATTTTCGGTTTCATAGACCATTTGAAGGACAACGAAATTATCCTCTTTGAGAGTGTAACAAGCACAAACCGAGGATAGTTTATTACAAGTGAGTTGTTAATATGAATCATATGGGCGGTTAAACTTTGAAATTATCCCATTCCAGTTAAGTGTCGAGTCTGCCGATTCATCTATCAAATTTTGAAGCCCACTAAATATTTTCTTTCTATGATTTGTATCGCTGTCATTTCGTTTCGCGCTTCTAGATTTCAGCACTACTCGTTTGGCGAAGTTGTGGTAGAGTTCTCAGTACGAAATGGTAATTCTAAAAACGTTGCAGGGCAAAGTGTAAGATATATCGATAGACTCAGGATGATGAGTGCACATTTCATTTGCTTAAAAGTACATGTAATAAAAGAAACCAATGGCCAATAGTCATTATCTGGTGACAACATACATTGAACAAAAGGGATTAGCTAGAATAAGTCGAGAAGTAGTCTTCCCTCTTCTAGGCTATTTGATCGGGAAAATTCTACAGGATTTTAAAAGTGAAAGTATTTCAGCAATGTGCATAATGAAACGAAAAAATATTCAATTTAGTTTCATAAGGTTTTGATAAATAGTCATTTAGTTTGTTTGATTTTTACCTCTATAGTGGCAATAAGCTTGGTGGTGGTGTTGCTCATGGGATACTTGTCTTTCTTTTCCCAGACAAGAAGCTACACCCCCTTCGCAAAAGTGGTCTGCCGTGGCATCCATCCTGGACGCTTGTTGCTTGAAATTCCAATTAACCTTACCCTTCTAAAGCTTTCTGACGATCTGATAACGCAGGCTTTTACATCAATGCGTTTATTAAGCTGTCACTACCTAGCCTTTGAGACCGTACTCGAATCAGGCTAATCTTGAGAGAGTGCTACGTCACCGTTGCAAAAATTCAAGACTCTTTCCAAAATATAAAGAAGCACAGCACGGCTGGCATCAAAACTTTGAACAACTTTTCCTTTAAATCTGTTTGGATGAGGGCTTGGAAAGTGTAAAATATGGGAAAGGGCTTATATTTTTTTCACTGGGACGGCAAGTTCCAGTATGTAAAAAAAAACACTGTCCGAAGTATAAAACAATTTTGTTGATAGCTGACAGACAGAGAAGAACAACAAGTAAACTTTAGAGCTGTTATTATTGAAGTGTGACTTGCAATTTTCATTTTTATATAAAGAAGGACTTGTATTTTGCACCAAAAATAAAAAGATGTAATATTTTTTGGGAGATCCAGTGATTGGGACATTTAAGAAATTTAAAAGTTATGAAAGGAAACTTGGTTGGTACTTCTCACTACTAACAAGTCTTGTTGAAAAATATTTTCAGATCAGAGTTTCAAATAAAGTAAATTGAACATGTCATTTAAAAGGTGTTTTTCTAAAAGGTGTTTTTTCTCAAAGGGAACATTGACTACCTCTGTCTTGTCTGCATGCCAAATGTTTGCAAAGTGTGTGGATAATCCACAAGTATTGGAACTCTTACAACAATGTTTTGTAAGAATAAAAACAGCCAAACAAATTACAGCAATTGGTCACAAAAACAGAGCAAAAAACTGAAAAAAAAAACAGCAACAAAAATCATAAAAAAAGAAAGATTAATTAGGTGTTGAATTTGTTTGTCTAAGGCATGAAATTTCTACTAAAGATCATGTCAACAAAAAGTCTCTGACAGTGTTTGAGGCAACTGAGCTTGACTGTTCCAAGGTTTTCTAACAAAGGCAACCAGTAATGTAGGTTAGGGAAGTAACTTATGTTCATAACTAACAAAGTTCTTTAAGTGTAGATAACAATGTAATTATTGTTAATTATTGTGGAAGTTGTGTAGCAGGGAACAGCTAATGAGTTAATTTGCATAGTTGGGAATTTTTGAGAATTCCTAGGAATTCCTAGGAATTCCCAGAAAACTGGGAATTCAGCTTGCAAGGGTCATTTGCATATCTGGGAATTTTTGAAAATTCCTAGGAATTCAGTTCGCAAGGGGAGCATTGGTAAGAAACACCATCCATTAATGAAAGCTTAATTAGCAAGAATATTTAATGCAATCTAAATAATAATATTATATGTTACAATCTGGTAACTTACACAGCAAAATTATATAATCACACAATTCCAAACAAAGAAAGTTAGGTTATTGACTCACCTGCTTCAACTTTTGAGGGCTGAAGCTACAAGCTGAAGCTTTAGAAAACTGGGAATTCAGTTCGCAAGGGGAGCATTGGTAAGAAACACCATCCATTAATGAAAGCTTAATTAGCAAGAATATTTAATGCAATCTAAATAATAATATTATATGTTACAATCTGGTAACTTACACAGCAAAATTATATAATCACACAATTCCACACAAAGAAAGTTAGGTTATTGACTCATCTGCTTCAACTTTTGAGGGCTGAAGCTACAGAGTAATCATGGTAAACAGTTACAATTAATACAAAGTCGAAAGTTTGAAAGCTAAAAGATATTCATTACAATCAAACCCTATGCATCATAGCAAAAAAGGGTCAATTACCACCATAACTTCTACCAAACATTCATACTTCCCTTGCAAACTGAATTCCCAGTTTTCTGGGAATTCCTAGGAAAAATTCATCAAAGATTCCCAATTATGCAAATGACCCTTGCAAACTAAATTCCCAGTTTTCTGGGAATTCTCAAAAATTGCCAACTATGGGAATTAACTCTGATTTAAAAAGCTTGGAATTACTGGAAATCTCTGGGAAAGGAAGACTTCAGTTTTGTGAGGACTTGGAATTCCTAGGAATTCCTAGGAATTCTCAGCTATACAAACTACCTATAATTTAAGAAGTGTGGAACTCTTGGGAATTTCTGGGAAATGAATTTGAGGCAATTTAAATACCCTGAGGTCCACATAAATTCTAAGAAATTCACAATACCTTGAATGTGAAGGTTTAAGAAAAGGAGTAATTTCAGAGGCTTAAAACTTTGGCTCAATAAAAGGTATGCTATACAAAGCTTACCAAGAGATACATACATGTATATGTTTATAACTTAAAGATCATGAAATTTATTATTCAAACTAAGTTTTAGTAAATCTTTACATTAATATGGATTTTCTCATGAACCAGCTGTCAGTTATGTTAAATGGAAATTGCCAATTAATCCAATTTGTACTCATAGCACCGATTTGCTTTCTAACCCCAAAGGACTCTTGGATTCCATGATCAAAAAATATTTTTATTGTGATGCAAATTAATGTCTCATGTTCACTGATGTGCCAAAATCATCAAACATTCATTAGCTGTTCCTTGGTACACAACTTCCACAATAATTAACAACAATTACATTATCTACACTTAATGAACTTTGTTAGTTATGAATATAAGTTACTTCCCTAACCTACATTACTGGTTGCCTTTGTCAGAAAACCTTGGAACAGTCAAGCTCAGTTGCCTCAAACACTGTCAGAGACTTTTTGTTGACATGATTTTTAGTAGAAATTTCATGCCTTAGATAGACAAATTCAACCCCTGATTAATCTTTCTTTTTTATGATTGTTGTTGCTGTTTTTTCTTTCAGTTTTTTGCTCTGTTTTTGCAACTAATTGCTGTAATTTTTTTTGCTGTTTTTATTCTTACAAAACATTTTTGTAAGAGTTCCAATACTTGTGGATCATCCACACACTTTGCAAACATTTGGCATGCAGACAAGACAGAGGTAGTCAATGTTCCCTTTGAGAAAAAACACCTTTTAAATGACGTCTTCAATTTACTTTATTTGAAACTCTGATCTGAAAATATTTGTTAACAAGACTTGTTAGTAGTGAGAAGTACCAACCAAGTTTCCTTTCATAACTTAATTTCTTAAATGTCCCAATCATTGGATCTCCCAAAAAATATTACATCTTTTTATTTTTGGTGCAAAATACAAGTCCTTCCTTATATAAAAATGAAAAGTGCAAGTCACACTTCAATAATAACAGCTCTAAAGTTTACTTGTTGTTCTTCTCTGTCTGCCAGGTATCAACAAAATTGTTTTATACTTCGGACAGTGCATAACTAGCTGTGGACCAGAGTTCCAACGCACCTCTGTAATCGCATATAGTTACTTCTGTCTCTTGTACAAATGTTTCTCCTTTGTAAGCCGCACTCTACTCTGTTGTCACCACTGCTTTAAGTTCAGTGGAAACGACTGACTAAGGAATCGAGATGGCGGTGTTGGAACGTGTTGCTGAACGCTTGCTACGGTCAAGCTTTGTGGATTTAGGTACCGGTACACTGGGATCATCTATGTATCTCTTAAACTTCCTAATGTGGTATCCTTTTTTTTAATAAATATGAGGGTAAAAGACGATTTGTAGTCGCATTCAAAACTGTGCTTGTGTTATTTCTCACCTTTGCCATGAACACAACTCAAGTGAGTTTCGAGTCTTTGTTTCCTCGACAACTTTCGGCCACAAATCGTGCATTTGTAATACGATCGATTCTTGTCGATTATTTCTACATAGAGTGAGCTCACATCATTATTTATATCACCAAGGTATCCATCGTCTAGAAGCAGAGAACTGGTCGGAGAAGACATAAAGTTGTGCGCTTCTCTTAACACTGCAATCTGCAAGACAGCGGATTCACTTTGGTAGCCAATGACAAGTCCTAAAAGATCCACGTGATCATGCCCGTGATCGGAAACAAAGAAGACTCCATTTGGCGCTCATCTTTGAAGGTACTTTTCATCGGTTGATCGCTTTTCTCTACTGTTTTGCTTAATATAACATTTATAAAGATATAGCTTTTATTGTGGTTCAATGGGAAAACGAGAACAGCGTGAGTGTTGTAAAAGGAAAGAAAGTCGTTGGCGCCGTGGAGTTAAAAGAAGGGGCAACAGTTGGCATATTGACTGGTACAAACAAGGGTCGAGTGGCCATCTGTAAAGCTACGATTTTGAAAGTTTGTGGTGAGTAAAAATTGCAATATTCGTTGTAAACGTGATCAAAATCTTGTAAAAGAATAGATGTAGCGGGTTGAATTAAGCTTACTTAACGCTCGGCGCAACTGAAACTAGAATAATTCAGAGAATCGAATCGGTAACTTGCATGCCGCAGTTTCTTAAGCTTATGCTTTACAATGAAATAAACCTATCAGTAAGGTTTCAAGATTCCTTTAATCACGTTTGGGAACATTCAAGATTCATAATAGGAACTGTTATTAAACAAACCTTATTACATAAAGAAGCCCTCCTTGGTAAAAACAAAATAATGTATTCGGCCCTTTTTTAGTAAAATCTATAAGAGAGATGTACTAACTCCAATATTAAAGTCACTCAATATAACAGAGATTTCTCAATTTGAGAATCCAATGAATGCCCTTTTCCCTATAGCTAACTTAAAGGCCTGGTCTGAGCCATTAATATATATATTTAAATTTTTTTTTTTTCAAATTCAGATGTCGTGGAATCCAGATACAAAATGGTCAAGCTTCTTATAGACAACCTCATTCAAGGCCAACTCATTGCGAGCCCAAGGAAAAAAATACAAACAGCAGCTAAGTTTGCAGCTTAGGATAACTTCACTGTAATTTATTGTTACATTTACAACAAGACTTTAATTTTATTTATCTGTAATTAACCCCTTCACTCCCAAGAGTGCTTGGTTTTCAAATATAATTTAAGATATTGTATTTTATGGAAAAGAATCAACAGATTTGTCAAACCAAATTTAATGAATGATTAGGACTATTTTATATGAATAGCTGTAATTGAGGATTAATCCATATGAAGTTTTCAAGAAAAGAAAAATCAATCAAATTCCATATTAATATTACCACAAGTTGATGTTAATAATTAATCAAAAATATTTTACATGTAAGCCTTAATTAAGCTTCTAAATAAATTTCATTGAATACTTGAATTTTAGCTGGGTTTTTTTTTAATTTAAAGTATTTATTTTGTATCATTAGCCTCAAATTGTTGCTTAAAATTCTCAGTTATTCTTAAACATTCCTAAAAATTCTCAAAAATTCCCAGAAATTCCTTGGAATTTTTTAGATTTACAGCTTTTCAGGGAAAGTCATTGGTTCTCTGAGTTGGAATTCCTAGGAATTCCTAACAACCACACCAAAAAGTCTTTTTAAAGACACCTACACAATGGTAGGTACACAAAACTGACATGTTTGAGTGAAGCATGACAAGCATAAGGTATGAGTGTCGATTTGTTTTTCATTACCTGCAAACAGCTTATTTCTATCAGCTTTGAAAACTTCTATATCCTCACTTTCAAAGAAAAGCATTTCCCATGAACATGTAAACATTACAGGCATAAGCTATCAGCAACGGGTTTTTCCATTGTTTCACAACGTCAGATTCTCATCACGTGTTTTTGTTACATTTGAGAACATAAGAAAATTTTAATCATTACAATATAATGAAATCCCCCATTTTAACCCTTTTGGTCCCACTGGTGACCCAAACAGAATTTCTCCTAACATTATCAGTACGATATCAAGCAAACAATTAATGAGAGTAAAGAAAAATATTAATTAGGGGATTATTGGTTGATCTTATTCCAAATTCTCCAACCTAAATCACATACACAACTAGACCGTTTATCCTTTGGCTAAACTATTCATGTTTAGGGTGCTCTGTTTCATGAAGGAAAACTACACCGTCTATAATTTGGCCACGTCATTCCTTTATTAGCTATGCTACCCCGCAGCCGATCCTTAGACCAGCTTTGTATTTGCTGACCTATTCGACATCCTTGTAGTTTTAGAGGTGACGGCCGCCCATGTGCTTCTGGAAGATCAGGGAAGTGAGGCAAGCACCAGTGAAGGGCACATTAACGCAGTATTTTGGTTTTTATAGTAATATTTCATCAATCAGTGCAACACTTTTGCTTAAGTTTTTGAAAACGATGAAATGACTTCCTCTTTCAAGCTTTTAAATGAAAGCATTACAATGAGTGCACAATTATTGCTCATGTCATATTCTCATTTCCCGACCCAACGAGTTTATATGAGACAGTTATCAGTCACCAGCGAAATTCTCCCTCTCTGTCACACCAAGAACATTTACACTCAGCGATGTTTGCGACCAGACTATATTCTCAGAAATTAAATTCCTAAGGCAGCACCCTAACCACAATAATTGTCCCTTTTCGAATACTAATGATGAAGGAAAGCGATGTGTTTGTAAGGTTTCAACTTTTTAACCATGACCTTATATCAAGTATAGCTTTTAGAAAACTTAGAGTACTTCAACGCGTTCGTTCTGTTTTGTCAACTCATGATATGTGTGAGTAGTTTTGAAACCCTTACCGCGCCCGTGACTGCACCTAAAGCAGAAACTGAATCACTTCGTGAGTAATAAGAAATAATTGACGATTTAGGATGCAGTATGGAGAGAGATTTCCTGATCGGGATGAACATAAATCATCATTGTTAGTTTAAAAGTTTTATTACTGGATTTTAGCCACTTATTGTTCGCTATAGCTGCTTAATGTAATGATAAAGTTTGAGAGTGAATGTCACTCGATGACACTAGTTAATCCTGCTTCATACCAACAAACTTATTTAAAATAGGCTCGTCTTTCAGTACTCTTGTTCCTAGCCGAATGACTAAAATTTAAGACCGAGATTTTACTAGATATACGGAATTGTGAACTTTATTCCAAGTCTCCCTACGAAGTCTAGTTACAGGGGTTCATTGCTGCATCGGCTCGACGCCCTTTCGCCCTAACAGCACTGAATTTCAGTCGCATTGCAGTATACGGACTATTTCTTAGATATAACACGTTTATAACTCATTCTTTGTACAGTCAAAGACATTGCACTGATCGATGATGGCAAGTTAGACTAACTTGATTTACTTTGGGATGATACACCTAGTTTTATCACATAAAATATAATACGTGCGGATATTTTGTGAGTTGCGTTGTATTTTTTCCGACCCAGAAGGCATAAGTGAGAGACGGAAACAATACAAACGAAACCATAACCAACAATAACATCTGTAAATATGAAGGCGATCCTCGCATTTCACAGTTCTTATAGTTCACATAGTTCACATGGTTAGCAGTTCACCTATGAGTTTCATGTATTCACAATGAAATAACATCTGCTGCGCCGAACATCTATTTTTCCAAGAAGAAAAGCCTAAAAACACGGAAAACAAAATCACAGTTCGGATCGTTTACTGAACCCACTCTCTGACCGTATTTTTGACCCTGATCTACAGAGTAATTCATTGGCATATTTTGGCCGCTCCGATACCCTAAAAATCCAAAATGACGTCCTAGTGGAATAAAAAAAATTTGTATAGCTTCTCTTCAATCGATTCAAGAAACGGTTTCCGAGTTATAAATAGATATACCTTTGGGAACTATCTGTAATCCACGCCGCCCACGAACTGCTATTCAAAAATGATTAGTATACACTGGAGCTCATGAGGAGCTTTGAGTAAAATTTGGTTACATCTCTAATTTCTGTGACCTCCTCTTCCTAAATTAAATATAGTCGAACGAATACTAAGATATAGAGCGATTGTTCTTTTCAGTCCGCTCCACATTACTTCTTTTCTTTTAATTCAAAGTCAACACTCTCCGCCTCTGCTTTTTTGTGGTAAAAAACAGACGCTCCACCTTGCCTTTTTGGTCTTCTAGCTGGCTTAGGCTTTGTTGGAGGAGGCGTTTTGCTTTGTGAAAGTGGCCGTGTCGAAGGTGACCTCGGTGGCGGTACTGATTTCAGTTTGGGTTGAATCTCAGCCTCCTGCAACGCCTTAAAACTTTCCAGCGCTTTCTTTGCTGTCGGTCTGGCACGTGGATCTTCATTCCAGCAATTAGTCATGACATGCTCCCATATCTCCCATGGATGGTTCGTGCCTTCGATGTGGGCAGGTCGGCAGCCCTGTCTCATCTTTTCGAGCTGATACACTCCGCAGGTTGTCATGGCCGTTTGAAAGGTTTGCTCACCATACCATATTTCCCAAAGTACAAAGCCAAAACTATATATGTCAGCTTTGCTGTTGTAGACTCGACCCTCAAACACTTCAGGGGCCAGGTACAGAGAGGTTCCGATCATCGTTCCAGTTATTTCTTTTTCATGGTTAGCTACTCCCACATCTGCAAGTTTCACTTTCTCGCCTTGCGTCAGCTATAATGAGAAAAAAGTTAAACTTAGTCACAAAAATTGTAATGAACAGGGGAAACTATAAATGGCTTAGTGTGACGTTGCTGTTTTTTTGGTTGATTGCAAGATCGTGTTTCATGGTTTCGAACACCAAATGTCACGACAAAGGTTTAGACTTCTTGTTAATCAGTTTCGGCCCAAAATATCTGGCATTGATTTAAAATAAAGTTGCAGTATCTTTTTTACATGGCACGCAATCTTCTGCATGAGATTAGGGAAACGGGTGGTTGATTTCCTTAATTTGAGGCATACAAATTTCGTCACCAAGACATCATTTGCAGTCACTAGAAACCAAAAAGCCCCCCCCCCCCCCACCCTCCTCCCCGAACCCACCTCCCCGAACCCACTCTTGAACAACTATAGATCAAGGCATGTAGTGCATCTGAAGGCTGCATTCTTTCCGAAAAAATGATAGGGGAGGGCGAAGGGGGGGAGGGGTTAAAAAGGCTATGCTTCTTTGAGGAAGGGAAATCGCCCCAAACATGTCAATTGGTTACTGAAAAATTGAGTACAACTTCAATACACATTTACCAGCACATTTTCCAGCTTTAAATCTAGATGAACAAATCCTTCTGAATGGATATATTGCAAAGCCTCCAGGATATGTTGCACCCAGGATAAGACTTTCTTTTTGACTGTGCCGTTCGACGATCGAGCGGGTGAATCCTCTGGATGGGAAAGTACTCGATCTCTCAGAGAGCAACTACAAAGCTCGAGGACGATCATCACTTTAGTGCCGTTGGGGCTGTGGTGCAAATTGGTTCCATAAAAACCGACAATGTTTGGATGGCGCAGTTTTCTAAGACAAAGATAAAAGCCTCATTTGCTATTAAACTTCTAGGCAGCAGGGACACAATCGTTTTTTAATCGCATGGGTAACAAGTTATGGCATTTCCGGCTCTAGGTACCATGCAAAATCTGATACAGGACACCACGCACGACATTTGATCTGTCAAAAGAACACAACTGTGTCAGAGAAAATGGTCTTTGGGTATTCATACCTTAAAGCACGTTCCTCGTCTACAAAATGCCACACGTTGTTACTGGTAAGTGGGTTACTGTACATCTTGATTGCAACCATAATCTCTGGCGATCCTTTGCGATGAAGAATGCCTCTAAACACTGTGGAGAAGCTGCCTCCTCCAATGGAAAAATCTAAATTTTCAACATCGCACTTTAACTCTTCTCTTGCGAAATCCGACTGCCTGATCTCTCGCAGAGTGTACACGGTTACATTGCGTCTCAGAAATTCCAGTTCTTTGTTTAAAGGCTCGTAGATCTTCCGAATCTCAGTACTGCCCCTCTCGTCTTCAAGTAGCCGTTGATAGATCAGCTCGTCACCTTCCCTCAGCTTTGGAATCTTCTCCTTGATCCGTCTTAGGTACAATACGGCGTCTTCAAGTTGTTTACTGATGAACGGAAGCAAGCGGTCTCGAGTAGAAATAACTTTGAGGCATTTCCGTGATCGCTTTGACATGTAGGCACATGGGTAATCGCGGAAACTGTCCAGTTTGGGTTTGTAGTGGAGCTTCTTTTTAAGTTTGGTTCCGAGCATGCTAAGTGGAGACCCTATCACCACTGATGCCAATCCTTGCCGAAGCCATGGCGGAGCAGTACTTGTTGGCAATCTTCCTCTTACTCTAGATCGTTTCAAATTTTCTCCACCTTCGTCCTGTGGAAGGTCGCCGTCCACCTCGTCCACGAAAAAAAAATCTTCTGCTACTTCGCGCATTTCTTCCTCCATTATATCATACTTTTTGCAACAATGTTGGATCAATGACACTCGAGCTCTGTCAAATTCGTTCTCTTCGTTTTCCCATTGCTCGACAAATTGGTGTGTTCTCTCTGAGACGTACTTTAACACCTCATTCTTTGTATCCCGCCATGTTTCAAGGGGTTTGGGTACTTCATCTTTGGACCATTTGCAGAAGCTCGAGATAGTTTTCTCCGATTTAAAGTACAAAGCCAGCTTCTCGAGGATGTCTTCAAATATTTTCGACTGATGCTCACTAAGTTCGTCAAATATACGTTTCTGAGAATTCTGTAGCTCCTCCATGCGTCTTAACACTCTCTTGATTTTTTCTTCTGTTTCCTGATGAGACATTTTTGCCGACTTCAGTTTTATGCTGACTTGACGAGACATGCGATCGAGAAGATCCTCTAGCCATCTGATAAATAATAATATAAAAAAATTTTTATGTCATAACTACAACTGCTAAACAATTGAAATGACAATCAATGCAAAAATTTTAATTTCTTGGAATTTTAATTGAAAAGCAAAAGTTTCCTGGGTATTAATTGCACCTCACAACAAGTGTGATGCATACCGTTTCTTTTACCTGATTCCTCAGTCAGAGACAAAAAAGCAAAATATATATTTTTTCATGACCAAAAGTATCCAAAAGCATTTTTCTATTTCAAAACTGATAATCCCCACAGCTGAAATAAATCAATAAAAAGTGAGAACTAAACAATCGTACGATGAAATCAGCTATTTACGATCGAGAGGCCATTGCTACGTTCGCACTGTCTTCTTGCAGCATTGTTTAAGTATAGAAACAACACAGTTTGACATCTTACACGTCGGATTGCTAAGCCGTACTGAAAAGTGCGTGTTTGGACATTTTTAGTCGTCCGTTTCTTTCAAGAGGAGCTTCTAGCACAGGCAAGAAAAAATTGTAATTTCCTCGTCAGCTTTACTTAATGCTGTATTTTCATCGAAGAAAAATAAAGCTGCGTAACTTTTGGACAATCCCCTACTCCTCTTACAAGATTTTGTCCGCATAGTTGTGTAATTTCACTATATCTTTTGTTTATTTATCTAAGGTGTGGGACAAAGGTGGGAATGTTTGCATAAGTAAATGAGTTATCAAAAGAATTCAAAATGGAATCTTTCATCGGGCCGTACGCTGAAAATTATCAAGGTGGTTTTCCTTGCTTTCCTTCCATCCTTAATGGATGCACCTCTGCAGACAAGGAAGAGTACTCAAGAGGGAAAAAAAAGGGCTTCAAAGTCTCAAAATTGACCATGAAAACATTCCCAACCAATCGATATGATGTTATATTGCACCGCATAAGCGATTTTAATTCACGTTGAGTTGATTTTTGCGTATATGTTTGGCTGCCATTTGGCTATATTTTACATACATTTGGAAGCTAATTTACCATATTTTGAGGTTTTACAGATTTCGTTGAGCTGAGTTACTATATTTTTTACGTTTTACAGATCTCGCTGGACGACCTTTCTCTTTATTGTTAGCAATTTCGTTCGACCGCGTGAATCGTAATAGTCAAAACAGCTCGGGCTGAAATGAGTCTGAGTCGGGCTCAAAACATTTTTATGCCCATCAACATAAACTCTGTTGTCATTTTATAGCACAGTGCTATTAAATGAATAATCATTAGAGCTGTTACAGTTACTTTCATGTAATCATCTGCATCCTACCTTAATTGATGTCACCTTAGTGACATCTTTATTCCAAGTCAACTTTGTAATCGAGCTTTAACTTCCATCTGAAGGTTTTGTCTTTGTTGTGTATTTGATACAATTTATTCAAGGCTTCAACTTAGAATTATTAGAAGTCCACCTACCTGGTATTCATCTGCAGATTATTCTTCATGGACGAGACTACGAGATTACTTATCCCTGTTATTAGGTTGCTGAAATCCTCTGTCACTACCCCATAGGTCTGAGCTAACTGCGCGGTTTTGCATGACAAATAGACAATCTGCGATTTCGGATCCAGGTTACCAAGTATTCTTGTAAGCTTTCCGACCGTATCCCTTTTCACCTCTTCGCGTTCATTGTTCTCAACCAAATCCCATTTGTTGCAGACGAACAGCGTACAGGCAGCTGATAGTGACAAATCCAAGTTGGCACTTTTCCTCAGATTTTGAGCGCTCGTGAGTAGCTTTCCTAACTTAAAAGACAAAAGAAAAATCAAGTAAGATCTAAGGAAACTGACAAACTTCTATTCAACTCTTAGTTAATTACTTCTTACACCTACGCGTGGAAAATAAGGTCTGACAAGAAATGTTTCAGCAATCCTGCGCTCGGAAATATAGAGCCAATTGCTGATGGGATATTTCGGTAAAATACCTTTGTTTACGCTATATAAACAATAGCCTCTATGTGGTGCAAAAATATGCACGGATATTTGTCCGCGGACATTATTTGTTCCAAGATGCGAACAGTTCTCCGAGAGCGAAGCTCGAGGAAAATTGTGAGCTTCGAGGAACAGATTATGTCCAAGTACAAACATAAGTGCATGTTTTAGCGCATAATAGAGGCTATTGTGTTTATTATCCTTCAAATATTTTGCAACGTGTGTGGAAAAAATTTTACGAACAGCTTGGGATGTTTTCTTTTAAGTGTTCTCTAATACGACTAAATGAACAAAAAAGTCTCCCTTCTTCTGTAACCACCACAAAACCCTCTCTCGTCTCCAATTTCATTTGAAACTAAGACTTACCGTAGTTGAAGTAAGGTTTGAAAATCGAGGGATATTGCTTGAATGTCACCCAGTTTTAGTTGGAGGATATTCGGTCACGTGGTGTGTTTAGACCAATCGCGCGCACGCCAAAATATTTGATGGATCATAAAAGGGTTATTCCCATGTACATGTATGCTGACCCTTCCCCTTCTTCCCAAGTAATACTTCATAATTTTTGTGAAGAAGAATGTGTATTTGCAATCTATCAAAAACCAATCAGCAAATTGTGTTGCCAGTTTTGATGATACGGTGAGAGCACAGTTTACCCTTTAGCCATTTGCTTTGCATCATGTAGGTTCGCTCTTATTAATTTAAAAGCTTGAGCTTGCTACGTTCAAAAATCATGCACGATTTCAAGAGCAGAGGACTTTGCTCGTTCGGCCCGTGTTTTGCAAGCTGTTTTAAGAAAATGTGGAATTCGAAAATGAAGGAAGAAACTTAAAGACAGTTTTAAATGATGGACAACAACTCGAGATCTTCCTTTATGTTTGGCGAATAACTTGCTCTGAATACTGTGTATCGTATATCGGCCGGGCGTATCGGTGAGCTAAAAAAGCCTTAAAGCTTAGGACTTACAAATCGAAAGCAACTTTAACTTTAAGAAGCGTGCTATAAAATTGGCACGGTCACCGTGTTACATCGTGCAAAGTTGTAAGCTAGATGTTAACACGTTCCTTTGTTTCTACTGTGCGAGGCAAGACAGTGCCTGCGAAGTTAATGAGGAAAGTAACTTACACGCAGCTAGTGTGTTAAAAGCTCGTTCTTTTCTTTAGCGTACTAGTGTACCGTGAGTGTGCGTTCACCTTATTCCCTGAAATCCCGTGGAGGGTCACATATATAAAGTAAGGGAACCGAAGAGCCGCACAGTGTCTAGCGACACATTCTTGTCTAAAATATATTTTGAAAATGTGACTGATAAGGATGTTTTACTCCTCTGAAAAGAAAAGACATCAGTTTGAATTGATTTTGACTCTGTATGACATTAAAGAGTTGATAAAATATGGAACCTTGGTGACGGGTTGGTCCAGCGTTGGTTCCACATAAGTACAATCAAGTGGGAAAGAAGCATCTCACCAAACAAATGAGCATGGTGAAGACCATTTCTATCATCTCTTTTTCATTTTAAAACATTGCTCGAAGCTGAAACTGAGATTTAGCACAACTGATATTTTTAAGGAATCACTGAAAGCAATGATGAAAACAGTACTTCATTCTTAGGTGTCATTCTCCTGTGGATGTGAAGCCCACTTTTAATGAACTTCCTCTAAACTGATTATTAATGATAATAGGACCGAGTGGAGTCCAATTTCGATCTGTAATCATATGAATTAATAAAAAACGAGTATGATTACGGACAGAATTGGACGACACGAAGACTTGTTAACAATTAATCAAAACTATGACAGAATTTGAGAAAGAAACTAGACGTCAGTTATCTGCTTTCATAAAAAAAGCAACGGGTAACCCAGCGCCCTATTCTGTCCAGTTACACTGGCATGACGTGTTAACTGTCCCTTTAACTGTCCTATTACACTGTCCAATTACAAGCATGACGCGTACACCGTCCTATTAATGCTCAAATCGGGCTGATGATAACCAGTCACGTTCGAGAATTTTGTTAGAGTTCTGACTAAGTTTGTAATACCCAGTGTTCCTTGTCCTTACCCTGTCGGGCTGAATTCCTCCAGCATTCGACGCACAGAGAACGTACATGAAACAAAAGGCCCGCGGCAGGTAGTTGAGAACAAAACTACTCATGACATCGCTTTCTCCTACACCAGGGCTGTCAACGATCATTACATTCTCCTGAAATTGAAACATGAATCCGTAATGAGATTCGCTGTCCTATTACTTTTTACAAGTTCCGTGGGTTATTTTTGTAGATGATTTCATTGAAATATTAATTACCATGACCATCGTTTCTCAAAAGCTTTTGTTTTCAACCATTCGTCATGGTAAGCCATTAACTTACCAAGGTTCTCTTACCTTTATCTTAATGCATTGAAACCAAAGAAACCATGGAGTTTGAAACAAGCATTTACTAGTCCTTTTCACTGAAATTATCTACGCCTCACACGCCGCGAAAGTTTTTTAGAAATAAGCAGTTTCAATCTTCATAATCTAACTTCATAGTTTATTCCATAGAGCTACGTGCAAAGGTTTGCTTTTGATCCTGAATTTCTTTATACCGAAATTTGGTCATAACTTTTTCGCTTGATCTATCAACTTCGTTTGTACCTTAAACAAAGGGTGCGGAAAGAACAGTTCAATTTTCTCGTAAGGTGCTTTCTCTCGATCTTCTTTGACGTGCACAAACTTTTCTATTTGTTCTTTGTAGGTTTTACTTCCATCATTCAATTCGTGAAATGCTGGTTCAGGAGTTTTTGTTCCATTAGGCTTGTAGTGTACACCAACCATCGGCTTTTCTGCGTATTTCAGCTCGCAAATTGTGGACGTGGTGCTTAATGTTGTAGAGGGAAGAAGGTCTTCTCCCAAGATGAGATTAATTACACTGCTTTTTCCAGCGCTAGTCTCACCTAATCAAGAGAGGAATCATAAAATAGAAGTCAATGACCAAGCATAATCGAAGCCTGGAACACGTCAAAGCAAGATCAAAAAACATTACTTACGAACAAGATTTAAGTCACTTTGAACTGGCTCATCAAATTAGTGGCTTAGTGTTAGAGCATGATAAAAAACAAAAAAAAAGCCAGGCTACCCTAGAAATTTGTGGATATTGCCCTCTCTTGCAGAGAAACATATAATAATTTAGAATAGATAATAATATAATATTCTCTTTTAACGATTACAGAAATGCAAAGGAGAGTGAATTAAGATGGCGTCCACAACGATTGTGACTGCATCCCAAGTCTAGGCCGATAAAGTAGTTATAATCATGATGAGACTGATGTCTCTTTAACTGATGACAGAAAAACACACACCTGCAACAAGAACAACATACTGATCACTTGGTTCAACATTCTTCTTTCTCTCTTGCAAAGATTTGTTCAGGTCTTCGAAGCTTTTCTGAAGTATTTCCAAAAAATCCTCCTCAAACTGATTCATGAACTGCTCAGTTCTTTTGTAAAGATCGAGTAACTTTCTACGTTTCTCAGCGTCCGATTTACCAGCATCGGAGATAACTTCATGTGTCTGCAAGTAAAAAGATCTCAATCAAAATTCTTGAAGGTAGTTAGCACTAAATACATATGATCCAAGTGAACACAGATAACGTTGCAAAACTGTTTTTCCCATAGGAGGCCGCCTGAGTTCACGACTAATAACACTGCTAATTTTGAACACCTCGAGAGCTTCAATATTGTAAATCAGCGCTAAATGTGGCATGTTTGATGAGGTTTCTTTTTTTTAGAGAAACCCATTGCAAATGCTTAGCTGTTGTTTAACGCTTTAAATAGAAGTCACTCTTTTTGTGCTTTGGACTAGCCGGGCTACCTCTCTGCGAGTAAGCACCAGTCCCCCATGACCCGCAAGCAATAAAAATTCGATGGAACACATAAATATTACTTCGACCACATTCTCAATCCACAATGATAAGTTTGAAAAAAATTCTTATTTATTTATTTATTTACAAAACTCTTATGAGGAGAGGGGATGCCCTTTTCGATCAGGTAATTTTGCAGTTGTATGAATATTCTTTCCGAGGATACGAAGACCTCAGAGCTTTAAAAAAGGACTGAAATCTTTACTATTGCTACGAGCCAATAGGTCTTAACTGTTGAATAAAAATGAAAATAAAGCTATCGATCTACAGTCTGGGAGAACCAAACGAAACAAGCACTGGGTATAGCGGTATCGATACATTCCTGCGTTACCTTATTCTTGATCACGTATTTCATGGTAATGTTTTGTGAATTTATCTCGCTATCTAACAGTTCACAAAGACTTAAAGGAGTAAAAGGCTAAATATAATTTCGAAAAATGATACCTAAGCATAGGTGCTTTGATATTCGTGTGGATGATGGCCCCCAGTCGTTCAATAAGCAGCCATTTTGGTATTTACGAGTTGACTGCACATATTTATTGGTCAATGATCGTAATGATTCCATGCAGAAGCTACGATTGTCCGTTTAGACTTCCGTGAGTTGTGTTCAGTGTTGATATTTCGTTTGAATTTTACATCATTATGATCTTAAACCATTCTTAATATTACGCACGAATAAAAATGGATAAATTTGCTTTAAAGCAGCATAACAAGCGAAACACTGTTTACTCCAACAGCCTAGATTCAGTCGGATAATTTACCATATTCTGCACAAACATCTGTGATGTCTGAAATAAAAAAGCGTCACTGTGATCACATACCTCTCCAATCTTTCGCGACGAAGTCCCTTCCAACCCTTTTAAATGTTCGCGAAGTTTGTTCTTCATCTCATCTAGTGAATTCAAGCCTGTCGTTGAAAGACCGAAAGATTTAAATAATTCGTAAGCTTTTGCTATATCGTCTATGGTATCCACTTTCTCCAGCCCCGTAGACATCATGCGTTTTTGACAAAATTCTCGAGAAGTCACGTCAACAGTAGTGTATCTTTTCAAATGGCGTTAGCTAATACCCAATGCAATTTACTTCCTTTAAAACCACTCGTAATGTTGCATTCCTCAAATTCTAGTTATCCATTTACCAGCCCATAGAGGTGCTCAACGGGTGATTCAAAGTCGCTATGCCACTAACAAATCCTTTTCATGGCCACAAAACTGTACACCTGATCTGTTAACAGACCATAATACTCTTCTCAGACAGTTGGCACTCTGAAATTTAACGGTGAATCCATCGTGAGAATCCCATTAAACGCTTAAAAAGTGCCTGTTATCCATTTACCAGCCCATAGAGGTGCTCAACGGGTGATTCAAAGTCGCTATGCCACTAACAAATCCTTTTCATGGCCACAAAACTGTACACCTCATCTGTTAACAGACCATAATACTCTTCTCAGACGGTTGGCACTCTGAAATTTAACGGTGAATCCATCGTGAGAATCCCATTAAACGCTTAAAAAGTGCCTGTATGATGCATTTATGAACTAAGTACAACAGACAGCAATTTAGTTTGCAAATAGCATAATACGCATACCGCGTCACGGTCGTTCAAAAGAATCAGTTGTTAGCACGAATCATCAGGCTGCAGCCTTCACGTAAGCGTCATTTTCACATATTAAACAGTTAACTTGACTAAACTGTATCTCACATTATTTTACTCTTGGAGGTAATGGAAAAGGTTTAAATGCAAAGATCATTGCTCCTTGCTTAAATAAATACAAAATAAGAGATTTCATACGTGACTAATTCTGAGAAAACTGTGATGGTTTTTCTGGGAATAAAGGAAGTCCCTGTCATTACACATTCGTGGTTTCTTAGCTAGTAGTCGTTTTCCATTATGTATCAATATTTCAAAATGCTGGTAAATTGATTGGCACGATGTGACAACACTTCAATCCGTAATGCAAGAGCGAAAATTAGATAATTCTTGCGTTCAAGACGAGCAAAGATTGTTTGTATGTCACGGTTGAAAGACATGTCTGTCATCACCACGAGCTGCCAGCCAATGAAATGATAAAATCTGCGACACTAATGGCAACCAGAAGCGATTTCCTAGAAAACAAAATCATCGTAAAATGTTCTCCCTCCGAGTTTGCTTTTCCGTCCATGTTTAGAAGAGAATTCTAACAACTTTCGAACGTGTGCGGTTTTCAACAAGGGATTCATGGTTGACTCGCGCCAAATATTTTATTTCATCAGTTTCTAAAGCGAATTCGCTGCTTCATAGGTCGCTTTGCATTGAACGTAAACATGACATGAAAACTTGGTTACCGTAAGTCAACACATGATAATTCTAGGAAAGTAGGTCTTGCTAAACAATCCCAAAAGTTGAAAATCCATTCTCTACTGGGCGCCGTGTATTCAATTTTGGAAGAAAAAAATGGGAGCCATCAGACAAAGATTGAATGAGGCAGATGACATCGCCGAGGTTATCGATTCAGTGCCGAATTTGAGCATTCCAATTAAAGGATGGAAAAACATCGAGGACGTGAAAGAAAGGATGCTCACTCATCTGAGCTCTCAAAATGAGGTAAGACTGTCAGGGCAATTATTTAATTTTACAAACTTAAACTTGGCTGCAAGTATCCTTTAATGCTATTCCTTTCATATGTGCCTTTCGAAAGCGATTCGATGGATGTTTATACTAAACTTACCATCACATCGCAGTAGCTTATCGACGTGGCGTCGTAAAACGAATGGCTCAGAATCTATGAGGGTTTCATGTATCATGTATAGTTACTTTCTAAGACATCTTGCAGTGACAGAGTTTTATTTTTCTTGCGCGATTAAAACTACTGCAAAGAATTCAAAGAAACAAAGAAACGCAACTTGATCCTTAAATTCAGCTCTATAATTTCATGTCTGTTCGGGTACTGATCAGTGGATCAATCGACCCAACATAATACAGAAGAATAGCTGCAGATCGCTTGCTTGTCAATTTGTACAATATATATATTAATTCTAAGCCTCAATCTGGCTCTGAACTTTTTACTCGGAAACATCTAAAGACCACTATTCTCTTTGTTGTTTTTGTTTCATGTCGTGGCTCAATGGTTCGGCCGCTTGCCATTGCTGCAATGTTATTGCCGCCAAAGTAGTCGGGCTTCTGCCTTAAAGAACTTGCTTTTAGCTTTTAAACTCACTGTTACGCCGTGTATTCAATTTTGGAAGAAAAAAATGGAAGCCATCAGACAAAGATTGAATGAGGCAGATGACATCGCCGAGGTTATCGATTCAATGCAGAATTTGAGCATTCCGATTAAAGGATGTAAAAACATCAAAGACATGAAGGAAAGGATGCTCACTCATCTGAGCCCTCGAAATGAGGAAAGACTGTAAGGGAAGTTATTCAATTTTATAAACTTTTGCTTGGCAGCAAGTATCCTTTAATGCTATTCCTTTCAGTTGTGCCTTTCGAAAGCGAGTCGATGAGTGTTTACACTAAACTTGTCATCACATCGCTGTAGCTTATCGACGTGGCATCGTAAAACGAATGGCTCAGAATCTATAAGGCTTTCATGTATCATGTATAGTTACTTTCTAGGACGTCTTGCAGTAACAGATTTTTACTTTTCTTACGCGATTAAAACTACTGCAAAGACTTCAAAGAAACAAAGAAACGCAACTTGATCCGTAAATTCAGCTCTATAATTTCATGTCTGTTCGGGTACTGATCAGTGCATCAATCGACCCAACATAATACAGAAGAACAGCTGCAGATCGCTCACTTGTAAATTTGTACAATATATGTTAATTCTGAGCTTTATGAAGTTATTGTCTCAAACTGGCTCTGAACTTTTTACTCAGAAACACCTAAAGACCATTATCCTCTTTGTTGTTTTTATTTTATGTCATGGCTCAATAGCTCGGCCGCTTGCCATTTCCTTACCTTGCCGCCAAAGTAGTCGGGCTTCTGCCTTTAAGAACTTGCTTGTAGCTTTTAAACTCACTGTCACGAGTAATCGAGCGTTTGCAGTCTTTCTCGGTCAGTTACGGTCGAAAGCAGTAACAATCAAACAAAAACTATCAAGCTCACCATACGAAAAATATGATTAACTCTGGTAATATCATAACAGTATCATGAGGCAAAACACCTGATAGTCATTTGACTGACAGCTCACCGAATGAAATTGAAACTAGTTAGGCTCAGCTCTATATTTTGTTCCGATCAGTGAAATCATAACAGCAGGCAGACAGTCAGGCTTCGAACACAAAGTGAAGTAATTACCTCAGTCCTTTCAACCTCAAAATTTATTTATAATTCATCTGACTCACGGTGTTTGCCATTTGTTTCTGGCAAGGTTAGTTGAGAATTAAACTAACAATACTGAAACCCTATTGACTTTTTTTTTTCTCTCTTTCTCCTTTCTGCTTGAAAACGATATTACCGATGCATCCAGAAAAAGAAAATAGGTGGCTTTGATGAAATGTCATGTCATTCGGCGGAACTAAGCTGTAGTGGCAGTGACCGAAAATGAAAATAATTTCCTCCTGGCACAAATAAACTCTTTTGTTGTAGTGTATGTGAAGTCTGACAGCGATAATTTATTCATCTCAGCCACTAAACAACAGGTGAGTTGTTGCTTAATGGACGTTCAAGCATCTCGTTAAAGTTTTTATACTCTAAATTATGCGTGCATAGTTAGTACAGTTATAGTTTGGTGAACAGCACTCAATCTTTAACCGAAGGTCGGCGCGGCTGCATTTGGTCAGGAAATACGTTCTTATTTTTCCCTGTGGCTTTTTTTTGGGTTTATCGTAACAGGCGGGTGCTCGTTTGCCTTTTCTGAGTGTTGTAAACTATGCTTCGATCGCCCTTGTAAAATACAGCTACTTACTTGAGCTTATATTTCTGCGCTGACACGGACGGCAATAAACACTCAGTTCGAGCTGCAAACCCATAAATTTGTCGTTTATCAGTTGTGAATAGGAATATGGAACGTAACTGATATCCTACCAACTTAAACTTGGCGCTGCATTTTTAACAAGCAAAAAAACAACTTTCCTGAATTAAGTGTAAATTGCCCAGCGGAGATATTAGCTCTTTTCTCTTTTTTGCCTAAATGTAACAATAAGTCTAAATATACTAATTTGCCTCTTTAATCCATTCAATATTTACGCATTTTTTAAAGGCCTTTAAGGTGATTTCAGAGGCACAATGGACAAGAAAAAGTCATTAGCCCTTCCAGATTATTACGCTGAGGTGGGGAGGGAAATACAGGGTCTTGACTTTCCTTGATTTATGGAAACAAGCGAGGACGACGTCCTTTCTAAAATCAAGACAAGAGTAAAAGAATGCGAGACAGAGATTACCTTGTTCTTGTAGCAGGTAAATATCTTCAATATAATACCTTACACAAACCACTGAGGTGCTTTTTGGCAATTGTTTTTTAATTATGGTAAAATTTCAAACTAATATTGATTGTTTAAGAAGGAACTTGAGATTGACTATTTGAGCAATGATCATTTTACATTTTATTTACCCTTAGGGGAGACCAGTGCAGGCAAAAACAGCCGCTGCTTTTGCCCGCACTGGTCTCACCTCACCAAGAATGAGGTTCAAGCTTGGTTGAACCTAATTCTTGGTGAGGAGCTTTTGCAATTTTCGGTTTTGAGTACAACATTTACAATTTGTGAATTGAAATATGGAAGACAGAAAAGGATAAAGATACGCTATAAAGAAAAAGGAAAAACTCCGAGGATGAAGTATCTCACCAAATCCTCGCCTAACATAGGTCAAATATCGGAATTTGTTCACGTCAAGTCTGCAAGTTTAAGAGAAAAGGCATCAGACTACAAAAAAGTGGAATTGTTTTGGCCTAACAGGTTATTATAGGTTAGAGACTCCCAAAATCATGTTTCAAGAGCTTCCTTTTATAAATATGATGTAAACTGGTAACTAAATTTCAGGACCCTATTCCAGGTTTTAACGCCGAACGATCGAAAGAAGTACAGGGAGAAAAGAACCTGATTACTCTGTTTCCACAATAGGACGGGTTCGTAGCAAAGGTAGCGGTGTGGCTTCAACTACCTTCTTTTTTTATGCTTACGGTGTACGTCGCACTTTTATAGGCTATGATAAGTGAAGAAAGCTAAGGCGTTGCAAAAAGGAGCGTCTACAATAAGAACTTTTTCCTGGGCAGCAAAGATTCCAAGTTATGATACAATTCCAGGAAATCTCGATTTCTACCGATGCCTTCATTTTAGATCACGTAATTGACTACATAGTAACTAAATATCAAAGAAGAATCAAAGAAGAATTTGTAGAAATTAGTATTAGGGGCGTTTCAAAACTAACATCACTGAATGGTCCAAACTTTACATTGTTTACGTTTTCTGAAGCTTAACTTTTTCAGCAATGAACTTTAAAATGAAACCTACTTTTGTAGATTGTCATGAAGGACACGGATGGTTTTTTTTCCGTTTTCTTTGAAAACTCAAAGTCTTTTTGTCTGTTTTTCCCACTTGGATAAATACTTCAGCTGTATTCTATTGGTTAGCACACCCTTGACCGCAGTCAAGTGATTATGCTTATATCATTTTAGGTAATTAATTTATCTTATCCTAATAAAGCAGTTGTGTAGAGCACATGGTCTTATTCACGCATTACTCTATGCTAGTACATCGAACCCTAGTGTACAACACTTTTCTTGAGTGTTTTCCCTTAACAATTTCCAGCCACTGAGACCACGTGTAGCCCACAAACTGACTTGCACCAGGGAATAACACTTTAAATCATACCAAAACGTAAAATGTAAAGACCCCTGCCCCTGGTTTTACGAGAAAAGAAAACCATAACATAACTAACTAAAACTTACTCTCACCACACATGAGTTTGAGACACAGGGCTCTTAGCAACCCCCCCTTCCCCCTTTAAATGGACTAGTCCTCTAGGGAAAAACTAGAGGGCAGGTGTTTGCAATGTAAATTGAGCAAGCTCCCTCGAACCCGATGCTTTCAGATTTAAGAGTCTGTCCACGAGAGGACCGGGTAGGCGTGACACATACCATCTCACCGATTTCGGGTACCCGTTTTCTTTCAAACTTTCACTGTTTACGAGGTCACTAATTTATTCAAGAATCCACATCAAATCACTGTGGTAAAAGGCGTAAATTGGCTCGAAAAATGCGCTTGCAACTAATTACTCTCACAGCAACAGAATGCCGAGGATTTTACTCTTATTTGGTCCAATGTTATTTCAACCTTAAGGAAACAATTTCTTAGAGTCGGGGTAATTTACTAATAGCTTCTTCCAATTAAATGCAGTTAATCATTAACTGTGTCACGTAACTATTCTAAAAAAGAAAATTTACTCAAATGAAGCGATTCTCTTTAAAGGAGACTGAAGCCAAAAATTGAGTTAACTTTTTGACAGCCAAAGAGACGAATTCTTGATGTCAGCTGTTTTTTGTTCTAAATGTTTCTTCCCTCTGAGAGATAATTCTTGAAAGTTTGTATTTTTGCACTGTTTCGGCTTTCAAACCATGGGCACCAATTTTAAATCAGATGTCTTCGGAAAAAGCTTGTGAAGTATGTTATGGGGACCACTTGAGACCGTGTTCTTGTATCGTTTGGCCAAATTGTATCACAAATTGTCTCCTCGTCGCCCCTTTGTCATGAGTGGAATAGAGCCGTTTCAGTTCTTGACAATTCGAACTGACATATCAACCTAGCGAAGAACCTTCTCAGGAAGAGAATGAGTTACATATAGTCGGATAATTTACCATATTCCGCACAAAATCTGCTTTGCCTGAACTGAAAAAGTGTTATTGTGACTACATACCCCCCAATACTTCGCGAAGAAGTCCCTCCCAACCGTTTTAAACGTTCACGAAGTTTGTTCTTCATTTACTGAATTTAAGCCTTTCATTGAAGGACCGAAATATTTAATTAATTCGCAAGCTTAAGTTATATCGCCTATGGTATCCACTTTCTCCAGCTCCGAAGACATCATGCACTTTTAACAAAATTCTCGTGAAGTCACGTCAACAGTCAGTGGTTTATTTTTTTTCAAATGGCGTCAGATAATACCCAGTGTAAGGTTACTTCCCTCAAAACCGCTCGTGATGTTGCATTCCTCAAACCCTAGTTATCCATTTACCAGCCTATGGAGGTGCTTGAGGGGTTTTTCAAAGTCGTTGTTAACTCGACTAAACTGTATCTCACATTGTTTTAGTTTGGGTTTTCATGGAAAATTTTTTAATGCAAAGATAATCAATTGCTCCTTGCATTGTATATGTTACTAATTCTGAGAAAACTGTGATGGTTTTTCTGAGAACAAGTTCCTGTCATTACACAGTTGTCAGAGGTACAGCAAAGTAGAAAGGATTTTCAAGTCTCTTTTTGATCGCTGTCATTTGTGGTTTCTTTGCAAATAGTTGTATTCCAATATGTATCAGTATTTAAAAACGCTGGTAAATTGATTGGCACGATGTGACTCTACTTCATCTGTAATGCAAGAGCGAAAATCAGATCATTGACTGCTTGCATGTCACGGTTGAACCAGATGTCTGTCATCGCCACGAGCTGCTAGCCAATGAAATGATAAAGTCTACTACACCAATAGCAATCAGAGACGATTTCCTAGAAACTAATATCATCGTAAAAATCATTGTTATCTCTCTTCGCTTTTCCGTCCATGTTTGTGAAAGAATTCCAACAACTTTTGGTCGTATGCGGTTTTCAACAAGGGATTCACGGTTGACTCACGCTTAATAACTTTAAAATGTTTGATTTTTGTAAGTAGAGAAAGAACACATGTTTATGTCTAGGTTTTAGTTCTTTCAGAGGCTGATTAGACTTTTATTATACTTAAAATCAGCCAGGGATTGGTAACTTAGAAAAGCAAAGCCGTAACGCTAGTATTTTCGCCCCAAATATCTATGTTATCAGGTTCTAAAGCGCCCTTGCTGCTTCAAAGGGTGTTTTGCATTAAAAGTATACATGACGTAAAACTTTGTTTACCTAAGTCGTCACATGATGATTCTAGGAAAAATTGCAAAGTAATCCCAAAAATTGAAAATTACTCCGCTGCTGGGCGCCGTGTATTCAATTTTCCACAGTTTCTTGTAGGAATAAAAAAATGGAATCCATCAAACAAAAATTGGATGAGGCAGATGACATCGCCGAGGTTATCGAATTAATGCAAAATTTGAGCATTCAAACCAAAGGATGCAAAAACATCGAAGACATGAAGGAGAGGATTCTCGCTCATCTAAGCTCTCGAAAAGATAACCGCTTGGCCTGCAATGAGGTAGGATTGCCAGGAAAATAACTCAGTTTTTTAATAAATGAACGTGGATTCACTGGGTTTAAGGGTTTTTTGTAATGGTTCAATTTAGACATTTCCGGCATAATTTTATAGCTAAAGCGTCGTTGTTAGCCCATTGCAGTTGATGTGAAATGCATGGGTAAGCTAGCAGTCATATCCATTGTCTATCCGCTTTACATTTACTCCTTATCTTACCGTTGCATTAGGTTCTTTTGCACAGCCTGGTTGCATGTAATGAGCTTGGGAAACATTGCTGCTTTAACAAACTTGTACTTGGCAGCAAGTATCCTTTAATGCTGTTCCTTTGGTCTGTGCATTTCGAAGCGAGTCGATGAATGTTCCGAACTTATTATCAACACATCGCTGTAGCTCATCGACGTGGCATCGTAAAACGAATGGCTCAGAATCTATAAGGCTCTAATATATCATGTATAGTTACTTTCTAAAACGTCTTGCAGTGACAGATTTTTACTTTTCTTACGCAATTAACGCTACTGCAAAGATTTCAAAGAAACATAGAAACGCAACTTGATCCTTAAATTAAGTTCTGTAATTTCATGTCTGTTCGGTTACTGATCAGTGCATCAAACGACCCAAAATAATACAGCAAAACGGCCGCGGATCGCTCGCTCGTAAATTTGTCCAATATTTGTTAATTCTGGGCCTTATCAAGTTATTGTCTCATACTGGCTTCGAACTTTTTACTCAGAAACACCTAAATACCATTATTCTATTTGTTATTTTAATTTCGTGTCATGGCACAATGGTTCGGCCGCTTGCCATTCCTGCCATAGCCTTATTGCCAAAGTAGTCGGGCTCCTGCCTTTGAGAACTTGCTTGAAGCTTTTAAACTCTCTGTCACGAATAATCGAGAGCGTTTGTACTCTTTCTTTATCAGTAGTCGGTCGAAAAAAGTACCAATTACAGCGGTGCTATCACACTAGCCACAAGAGTAATTGTGGCAATATCATGACGGTATCATGTGGCAAAAGACCTCATAGTCATTTGGCTGACAGCTCACCGAATGAAATGGAAATTAGCTAGATTTGGGGCTCAGCTATATATTTCTGATCTTTTTTCTTTCTGTTCTGATCAGTGAATTCACAACAGCAGGCAGACAGTCAGGCCTCGAGCACAAAATGTAGTAGTTATCTTAGTCCTTTCAACCTCAAAATTCAATTGTAATTCATCTTACAGTGTCTGCTATTCTTGCAAGGTTACTTGAGAATTAGACTAACAATAAACCCTATTTGACATTTTTCTT
Source organism: Pocillopora damicornis (assembly GCF_964200805.1). NCBI lineage: Eukaryota > Metazoa > Cnidaria > Anthozoa > Scleractinia > Pocilloporidae > Pocillopora > Pocillopora damicornis. The sequence goes on along the minus strand of NC_142675.1, from coordinate 16,941,572 downwards.
TGTTCCTATCTCCTTTCTCCTTGAAAGCGATTTGAATGATACATCCAGAAAAAGAAAATTGGTGGCCTTGATGAAATGTGTTGACATTTGGCGGAACTAAGCTGTAGGTAGTATATAGAGGAAATATAATGAAAATATTTTCCTCCAGGCACGAACATGTTCTTTTGTTATAGTGTATGTGAGGTGTGACGGTAATAATTTACGCATCTCAGCTCTCGAACTTTCAGTTCTTATTAAAACAGGTGAGTTCTTGGTACATAGACGTTCAAGCATCTCGTTAAAGTTTTTATACTCTAAATTATGCGTGCATAGTTAGTATATGTAGTGATCTGTATTAATCTTTAACCGAAGGTCGGTGCAACTGCATTTGGTTGGGAAGTACCTTCCTATTTTACCTGTGGGAGTTTTGGGTTTTCGTAATAGGCGGGTACTCGTTTGCCTTGTCCAAGTGTTGTAAACTATGCTTCGATTCCCCTTGTTAAATACAACAACTTACTTGAGCTTGTATTTCTGTACTCACACGGACGGCAGTAAATACTCGGTTCGAGCTGCACACCCATACATTTGTCGATTTTAAGTTGCGATAAGCGGTAATATTAACTTGGCTGCCTGGCATTTTTAACTCTTAGGTTATTTCGGGCAGCCAGCGCCCCTATCATTGTCTGTACTATTATTATAAATTTTTCTTTCTTGTATATTTTGGGGTGAAAAAATAAAGTTGTTGTTCTTATATTAGCTTTTTTCTCTTCTAGCCTCGATATAAAAATTAGTCTATATATACTCATTTGCTTCTTTAACCCATTCGATATTTACGCGTGTTTCAGGCCTTTAAGGTGATTTCAGAGGCGCAATCAATGGACAAGAAAAAGTCATTAATCCTTCTTGATCATTACGCTGAGGTGGAGAGGGAAATACAGGGTCTTGACGCTACCTTCCTCGATTTACTGAAAACAAGCGAGGGCGACGTCCTTTCTAAAATCAAGACAAGAATAAAAAGAATGGAAAACAGAGATTATGTTGTTCTTGTAGCAGGTGAATATCTTGAATATAATGCGTAACCCAAACCACCGAGGTGCTTTGATCATGATCATGCAGAAAAACAACGGGTGAAACAGTGACAGAAAGAGTATCAAAAATCTACTTGGCCAGGACGTTTCTAAGTTTATTTTTAATAATTTGTTTTGACAAAACTGTCAATTAGGGTTTATCGAATTCTTAAGCCGGAGAGTCTATTTATGTGGCGACTTGTGAGGCTCTGACCTTTAAAACCGGAAAGATTACGTCGAATAACTCGAACTCGAGTATTTGGGAGAAACACTTTATGACAATTGTACTTTACTTATGGTAAAATTTCAAACTAATATTGATTGTTTAAGGAAGAACTTGAGATTTAAGATTTGAGTAATGACCATTTTGCATTTTACTTACGCTTAGGGGAGACCAGTGCAGGAAAAAGCAGCATGTTGAACCTAATTCTTGGTGAAGAGCTTTTACCATTTTCAGTTCTTAGTACAACATCTACAATATGTGAATTGAAATATGGAAGAGAGAAAAGGATAAAGATACACTATAAGGAAGAGGGAAAGGCTTCGGAGACAAAGTATCTTACAGAATCCTCGCCTTACATAGATCAAATATCAAAATTTGTTCACGTCAAGTCTGCAAGTTTGAGAGAAAAGGCATCAAGTTACAAAAAGGTGGAACTGTTTTGGCCTCACAGATTATTACAGGTTAGAGAATCCGACGATCGTGCTTCAAACCATACTTTTATAAATATGATGTAAGGTGACACCTAAATTTCAGGAACTTTTTTGGAGCTTTAACGCCAAATGGTGAGAAGAATTACATGGAGAAAATAAACTTACTTACTCTGTTTCCACACTAGGACGGTGTTGTAATCGTTGACAGCCCTGGCGTCGGGGAGTCTGACATTATGGACGATATTGTTGTGAACTACTTGCCAAATGCCTTTGCTTTCATCTATGTCATCAACAGTAGCAATGCCGGAGGAGTTCAAAGAGATCGGGTGGGTAATTATTGATACTTTCTGTAGTAGAGCCAAATCCTTTCAACTCCTCACCAGTGCTCGATCTATTTTTTAAACCATGATTTTTCTAGATAGCTCAAAGAGCTCAAAAAGCTATCTCATTAAAGCTCTATGTGTTGATTGAATCAATCTATACAGCTTGTTTCCTCATTTGTTAGCTTGTTCGACTTCTGCACAAAACGAGGGAACTCACAAATGAACAGCAAATGGAATTCTCACCAAACTGCACTTTGTTCGTTTGCAATAAGTGGGACACAATACCAACCTCAGAGGGAGATGTGGTCATAGCGCACATAATCAACAAGTTGAGTCAGTGTTTGCCAGATGTCGACACAAATACTCAAATTATCCGCATTTCAACTACTAAAGCTCTTGTGGCCCAGAAGTATGGAGTCATGAATTCAGAATTTGCCTCACTTACAGACAAGATTGGCTGTTTGGTTTCGAAAAGCATCGAAACAAGACTTGAACAACATTGGAGGTAGTTTAGATCATTTCTAAATGTACGTTTATCATGAAGCTATTATTTATTAGGCAAAAACCACCTCGTTCAGTCATGGCCTGTCATCAAGATTTCTTTCTTTTCAAAAAAATCACTGCTATAAACGAAAGTAATTTTACAAGTCTACACTTCTTCCTGATTGCTTAAACACTCCTCTCAACGGGCCTGCTGTGTCATTTGTCACAGTTCAAGCCAAAGAAGTTTAAGGCGAAAGAAGTCGCATCCAAGGGGCAGTAACTGAGGGATAGATAGAGACCTACCCCTCTGAATTTCCATACAACAAAAATGCGAAAATGATAGAATCTTGCAACATTCCTTTCATGACGTTATGCCTCTCTACTAGAGCAGCTACTCTCCACCCATCTCTTGCAAATATATGAGAAATAGATGCATGGACGGCTACCTTAAAAAACCAGGGGCCTTTCCAAATTTTTCTCAGAGAAATCGGGAAAAAATGTGTACCTGTGGTATAGAATTAAAAAACATCCATCTTCCTTGTACGTTCAACTGGTAACTATATTTGATTCTTCCTTAATTTGTACAGCTGGCTAGATCTTTTGCTGTCTCGAATAATCTGGCTGATGAGTACATTAATAACAAATATCTCCACTGACCATGTAGCTGCAAAAGATAGATTAAATGCTGTGATAGAGAGGCTGAAGAAACTTCAAGCGGAACAGGAGTCATCGAAGGAGGCAATGACGCGATTTCTTGAAACAAGCACTTGTGAGGCCATCAAAACCTTAATCGACTACCTTCAGACTTCCCAAGTGAAAGAGAGATTTTGCAAGTGGAACTCTGACGAGCTTCCAGCTGTCGAGAAGTCATGGGAAGTTACTCAGGCTGCCCTTGTTAACCTTCTTCAAAGAAGATTACAGATATTTATTGAAGAATGGGAGGAAGACGAGCAAATGTTTGCAAAGGCACGGAAATCAGTCATCCAAGAGTTCCTCGAAAAATACAATTATCTGGAGAGGGAGCTTCGCAACGTGGAAGTCAATGTTTCACAAATACAAGTACTTGTTGAAGAAGAAACGGCAGGCGAAAGTGTAGAGGATCACGTTTTCAACAGCAAGTACAACTTTTCGCTTCCATTTGAAAGTAAACTTTTTCTTGGAGTAGCGATTCCTTTCATGGTTCCACCTCTTCTTGTTGGAGCTGCGTTTGCTGTTCCAGTAACACTGCTTCTTCTTCCAATGGTGGGAATTAAATCTATTGCCGACAGCATCAAAGAAAGAAAAAGGCAGAGTGCATACAATAAAGATCGCGCTGAGTACGTGCGAATCATGGCACAAAAGTTTTTAGGGAAGGCTGCAACCTTCGAGGCACTAAAGCCACTGGTCGAAGGGCAATTGGAGCTAGCTGTAAACACCCTGAATGACCTGCAAGCGAGAATCCCCATGCTTGTTGAGGCCGATGTAAAACTTTGTCAGCAACTTATGGAGGAGGCACATAGCAAGAAGGATTCTGAAGCTCGCTACAAGCCCTGTAGAGACAAATGCTGCCGTTTGCGCGGTGAGCTCGCGTTGTTTGGTTCTATGGAAATCTGGTGCATGCGGCTCTCCTGGGATGACCTTTCTTGGGATGTCAGCGAGGATGTCTACTTGAAGCGACCAATGGAACCTGGGCTCTACCAAGGGCGCATTTCCAAGGGCAGGTACTCATCAAGTAGCCAAGTAACCTTTAAAGTGTACAGAGACCTGCTAACCAGCAGCAATATCATTGAGTGCTTGGCAGACGAAGCAATCTTGAGGTACAACTTAACTAATAAACAAACAATTTTTAATCAAACACTCAACTAACAAAACAACCTTGTTTTTTTTAGGATTCAGAACACGCGTTATGCTAGTAACACTTCGGTATTCTCCCTAAAATACCCAAGTCACTTTAATAGATGTGTTGAGCTATTTTCCCTGAAACATGACACTTGTACGGGCATTCCTCGTTTAACGTACAGTTCTGTTCGATTTAGTCTAGAATTAATTTTTACCGGTGCAGTGCCCTACCAGCCAAGCTAACAAGCCAACAGAGAGCTGGTCATTGTGTTGATTCGTAATAAACCGCCATCGCAGAGGTCATGGGTCCAAATCCTGTACAGGCCTAAATGTTTTCAGGCCTTATTTTCACTACTGCTTGAGTAGTGTTCATTACTGCGAAGATCGCTTTCATATTTATTTCCTGAACAGCAGTTTACATGTATGATTTTCATATGTTCACAATTTTTCAGAAAATATTTTCCTACTTTCACTACTCATTTTGTTGTCACTCCTGCCACGTCCAAAGTTGAAAGTTGTTCACATATTTCTTCTGTTTGTTGTTTACTCCACAGGAGGCTTCGCCATCCTCACATTGTCCAGTTTTACGGTGCTGTTTTTAGAAAGGTTCCAAGAGGTTTAGAAGCAGCCTTTGTAGCCGAGTGTCCAGGAGTTGATTTAAAGAAACATCTGATCGATCAACCCAGAAATTGTCCTGCGAAGAATCCCGTGGCAACGGTGGATGTGATTCGCTGGGCAGACCAAGTCGTCGAAGCACTTATGTCGATTTACAGCATGTTTGACGGATGTGTTCACGGTGACCTTCGGTTAGAAAACGTTTTGGTAGGGAAATATTTCATTTTTTAATAAAAAGTTTTGTTTTACATTGGTTTCACACTCAAAGAAAAAAAATAGTAAATTTAAAAACTATCAGAGTGCGGACACAAATATAACTGTCATAAGACTTCCAAAGTCTATGACTCGCAGTAAAATAAAGGGTTGGATTATTTCTCTCTCCCGTATGCACGGAACTTTTCTCGTTCAAGGACTTCCGCGTCACTGTTTTCAAACTTAGTTTTATGGGCTGTCTTTAAGTACATTTTGATCTCGACTAAGCCAGGCCAAATAGCTTGCAATTAGACCCTCACACTTTTGAAAAGCTAAATCAATAATAACTGCGAAGTGATCATTTCATGTGCATCTACGCTACTATCATCTATTGCATAACTTGCTCTTATTGCAAAAAGCCATACATTGGTGAAAGGGGAAGACGACTAGGTGATCGATTCCGAGAACACCTTCGCGACGTAGAAGGAAATGCAAGGCAAATCCAAACCAGTCGCTAGACTCTTGATCTCCCTAATCATTCTAAACAGCATATGGCAGTTTTGCGGCCTTTCCTTACATCTAGGGAATTCGGGAAGCCGAAAAATTTTAGAACAAAAGTTTATCTCTCAAAACGGCGCCCTTAATCCCCACGGTATCAACGAGCACTTTTCATTCAACTAATGAAGTAAGCTATTAAACTGCCTACGATGGCCAATTTACGTTATGAACTCAGTTGCCATTACCAAACTACCCTGTTATACTCGACCACCGATGCAGCGCCACAGTTCTGTAGAAACTTACCCCCTTTATTCAGTTATATAAATCTATCTCATAACATCGAAAAGCAGATGAAGATGTAACTGCTTTGTTCATAAGTAAGTGTGTTTCAAACAAACTAGTGACCTTTGCCTAGTCAGAAAGTGGAATAATACTCAGTTTTGTTCTATTTCTTTAGGTGAGATCCAGTGTACTCTTAAAAAATGCTAGTCCACTAAGACAAAACCACTATTTATTGAGTTTCTTTTTATCATCAATTTAAATCATTTTTTTGGTATTATTTTACATAGCTTGATGGTCCCAATGTCCGTGATATTAAGCTGAGCAACATCTCCCTCAGGAGGCAGCTGACCATCGAGCATGGATCAAAGTGTGATGCATTTCTTCATCTTCCGCCAGAAGCTGTGCGAAATAGAAACTACAATGCCTCTTCAGAGATCTACTCCATCGGGATCTTGTTCTGGGAAATGTGGTACGGCAAAGAAGCCTTTGATGATTTAAAAGGTAAGAAGATGGAAGAATTTTTATCAGTTGTAGAAGGAGGCCATCGTCCCGATCTTGGAGGTCTCACAACTCCGACATCAAATCGGTGGGCTACTCTCATTTCTGGTTGCTGGGAAAATACGGCCTCAGAAAGAAAAAGCCTCGCAGATTGTAAGTCAACTATTATGGGAATTTTAGCTAGTCAAAGATAGAGCCTATCCTGGAAAAAAAACAAGATGCTTCAACTCGGTGTAAAAATAGACTTAAAATTCAAGAAAGCATTGAAAGCAACTCAGATTGGGCTGGTTAGCCTCAAACCCTGAAGTTAACTATAAACTGGGGAAGTTACAGTCCTATCCTTTGTATCGAATAATAGACATAATCTTTTAAACAAAAACAGTCTCTTAATTTTGATTTGTCGCCTTCCTTTGTTCTACATTGAATTTTTTCCCTTTTTTGGTTTCATTTGTGTTTTAAACCATTTTTAATTGCTTCTGTGATCGGGACTTTTTTTCGCACCATGTTGGGCAAGTCCATAAAATTAGTAGTTACTTCATAACTTTTCCCTAACTTGTCAGATCCATTAACCTTACCAATACCTACTTTTCAAGTTTCGGATGTCAGGAGTGAAAACTGTGGTACAAAGAAGGTTTTTCCTTTCTGTAACGAAAGTTCGAAAGTTTCTTATCATGCAGTGGTGAGGTTATTCAATTAAACTTCAGGAGCTTTCGATCCTATACGTAGGATGCTAAGTAACTGTGTGTTTTATAACTAATTCTTGTTGTCACCTTGTGGTGAAAGGGTGGCACATGCCCTTTGTTTTCCTAACGCATGCTAGTATCCGAGGAAACTCTATTGCAATCGCCATTGGGAAAGTTATAAAATATTAGGAGGTAGTTTATCCTTCCCACCACATTAGGGCGAAGAATTTTTTTATCCCTATTTTCTGCTCTCAGTAATTACTTTTAGTTCAATAAAATTTCCAATGAGTAAGTTTGAAAAATTTAGTTTTAAATTATCTAAAACGATCAGCTAGTGAGAATAAGCGACACCAATTGCAATTTGTATCTTTGTTTATCACACTTTGAAGTTCTCGCTTTTAGAGTAGTTGATTTAAATTAATTCTTGAGCTATAAGGTGTAGACCACAAACATATTTCTTATGTAGTACGGAATAGTGATAAGAGATTCTGAAGGAGTCTGATGTCTAGAGACGCTAAGTTAATTCTGTTGAGTAAAATAGTGTACGAAAAGATACAACGCTGTATAAAAAAAGCAACAGATAGAATAAAAAAAATGTACTAGCTGAATGGTCCAAACTTTAAATTTTTTACGCTTCTGAGGCTTACCTTTTTCAGCGAGGAACTTTAAAATGAAACTCACTTTTGCAAATTGTCATGAAAGACAGGGCTGGTTTCTTTTGCGTTTACTCAAACCCGATCTCCCCACTCATTAGCTTTAGACACTGGGCTCTTGACAACCCCAACCCTTCCCCCCTAAATAGACTAGTACTCTAGGGAAAAACAAAAAGGTAGGTGTTTGAAATGTAAATTGAAGAAGGTTCCCCGAACCTGATGCTTTTAACATTTAGGAGTCTGTCGACGAGAGCACCGGGCAGGCGTGACACATGCCATTTCACCGATTTCTTTCAAACTTTCACAGTTTATGAGGGTCACTAAGTTTTTCAAGAATCCAGACTGGTCAGGCTCCCGACTCATCCCTGGGGTATTAGAGCCCCCACATCAAATCCCTGGGGTAAAATGCTAAATTAACTCGAAAAATGCACTTCCAACGAACTTCTCTCACAGTAACAGAATGCCATGGATTTTACTATTATTATGTGCAATGCTTGTTTGAACCTTAAGGAAACAATTCCTTAAATTTGGGGTACTTTGATATAACCTCTATCAATTAAGAGCTGTGAATCATGAACTGTGTCACGAAACTATTCCAGAAAAGAAAAAAATTAGGGTTATTTAATTGCAAATATCTCCAATGGGCAGCCTTGTATGTCAACAAAAATACCATCACAGGAAAGACCTATCTTAACACTACGTTTGTGTACTAAATAACTTTTGGCCTCCATAAAAGGTTCGTGATCACGCCCCTCTTAGTTACGTGACCTCGGACGTTAATTTATGCAATTGTTGGTCATAAACTGATGTTCATTCACTCAATTTCAATTTGAGAGTGGGATCGCCGACGCTGGTTTTTGTGATACTAATATCTTAAAACGACAGATGAATAGCTGCCGAGCAAAGGAGTCACTTATCATAGAAGTTCTGTAACGCTGACACAAGCTATTGAAAAAATGATTCATAAATGTATGTATATATCTTACGTTATGAATAACCGAACTGAGTATTTATTTGAAATCTTGTCTCCACTGCTTGCATTTTTTACGTATTGATCGTAAATTCATCTTCCAATGAGGTTCTTTACAACTTGATTCAGAAGATCGGCCTTATTAAGGGCTGATAGCTTGCAACATCAGCAGAATTTGCCTTGTCACCGGTTTCGTCTCCCTGTAAGAAAATCTTTCGTAAAATGTCCGCACTCGTTGAAAAAATCCGATAGACTCCTAGTTCTTCAAAGCTCAACCCCCTCCAAAGATGGACTGTTGGCTGGTGTTGCAGTCAATCCTTTTGTTGCTAAAGATTATGAATTCGTTGACGGAGCACCACCAACGGCTGCACCTAGCACATAATTTTAAAGGTTTCTCCCCAGTTTGCTTGGTTAAGTGGCGCCCAACGTCAAGACGTTTCTCAAGACTTTTGAATTCCTGGTAAACTTTTACGCACCGCATGCAGAACTTGCCCACATTGTACGGTAGGAAAAGCCGTTCAATGCTTGAATGCCGGCCGTTGTTATGTAGATAGTGTAATCCCTGATATTAACGAGTGGATAGCGCTCATCCTCAGAGCACCCCTTTAAGACGCTGCACTGTTATTAAGATACTGGCCAACAACCAAGTGCTTATAATTATGAAGTGGGCCAAGAAATTCCCCTAAGCTTGTTGTTGGAAAACACAGAGAAAATAGTTTGGGATAAAGGGCAGGTCATGGCACATTTTTCTCGCTCTCAAAAAGCACGCGGATGGCGAAGTTGTGGTAGAGTTCTAAGTACGAAATGGTAATTCTAAAAACGTTGCAGGGCAAAGTTTTAAATATGTCGATAGACTCAGGATGATTAGTGCACATTTCACTTGCTTAAAAGGACATGTAATAAAAGAAACTAATGGCCAATAGTCATTATCTGGTGACACCATACATTGAACAATAGGGATTAGCTAGAATAAGTCGAGAAGTAGTCTTCCCTCTTCTAGGCTATTTGATCGGTGAAATTCTACAGGATTTTAAAAGTGAAAGTATTTCAGCAATGTGCATAATGAAACGAAAAAAGATTCAATTTAGTTTCATAAGGTTTTGATAAATAGTCATTTAGTTTGTTTGATGATTTGGAGCTTTACCTCTATAGTGGCAATAAGCTTAGAGGTGGTGTTGCTCATGGGATACTTGTCTTTCTTTTCCCAGACAAGAAGCTACACCCCCTTCTTTGATAAATGTACGCAACAGTGGTCTGTCGTGGCATCCATCCTGGACGCTTGTTGCTTGAAATTCCAACTAACCTAACCCTTCTAAAGCTTTCTGACGATCTGATAACGCAGGCTTTTACATCAATGCGTTTATTAAGCTGTCACTACCTAGCCTTTGAGACCGTACTCGAATCAGGCTAATCTTGAGAGAGTGCTACGCCACCGTTGCAAAAATTCGAGACTCTTTCCAAAATATAAAGAAGCACAGCACGGCTGGCATCAAAGCTTTGAACAACTCTTCCTTTAAATCTGTTTGGATGAGGGCTTGGAAAGTGTAAAATATGGGAAAGGGCTTATATTTTTTTCACTGGGACAGTAAGTTCCAACATGCAAAAATATGTACTTATTGACTGAGTGGGAGGGTCGGACGGAAAATATTTGGGTTGAGATCATGACGGAAGGACCAAGCACAGCGACGTCCGTGCGCCGTGACCGAATGCCAAATATCTTCCCCTTTGGCTCAAATAAACTCAGTCAATAATCATTTTATTATATGACCACAAAGTGTTGAGGATTTCGAATTTTTTTAAACCCAAATAGGACGCTATAGACGGGCGCACACGGGAAAACCGCAAGAAAACATTTCTTCAAAAGAAACTTATCCCTTGTTTTCCCGAGTCAGACCTATAAAGGCATCTACTTCAAAGAGAAACGCGACTTTTTAATTTTTTGTTTATTTTTCCTTTAAGTTTTTTCAGCAAAGCTGTGTGACTCCAGGGCCGGGACGGCTTTTTCCGGACCTGGGATTGTGCGCGCAGTGCCCTACGGTCATATGATAAAAGTAATTCAGCTTAGGCAGCCATCTCAGATGCTGGAGGGTTCCATGTGGCAGCATCTCAGCCCCGAGTTGCCATAACTGATCAGCAAGGGACGTTAAACAACCCACGCACTTTTTGTAAAGAGAAGAGAACGTAGCTCACGCCGTTGTGGCCTGGCCCTGATTCCGAAATCGGGGGCACTTGCAACATTTCCTTCCAAAAACTGCAAACTCCTAAACGCAGTCCAGACAAAGTCCCCGGCAAAGTGTTGTAATTAACTCACGGGTAGCTTCCTAGGAGGAGGTTTAAAAAAATACTCCACTCTACTCTAACAGGGTAATGTTACGGGAACAACTTTGACTAGATTTTCGACTTTGTAGAAATGAAATAATTTCCATTTTCGTGTAATCTGCTGATCAATATAAATTCCTCTGACAACCAGAAGACGAGCACCTAGCAGAGACAGGCAGTTTCTTAAAAGTGATTCTGTCTGAGTTTGTCGCCTCTTTATGTGTTGATGTTTTAGTAAAACAGTTAACATTTTTAAAATCATTAAGGAAGCTCTTTGTTTGTATACGGAACATGTCTTGGATATTATAACTTTATTTTATAAAGCCTATAAACTTTTCTCTATAAAACTTCTGCTAAGTCCATGTAAAAGAAAGTTGAAAAGGGCTCAATGTAGACTGATATAATGTTCCGTAATAATCTTGTGGCCATGTAAAGAAACTCAAAACATTAAATGAACAAGGTACTAGATCAAAACACTTAAAATTTTAATTGAACAAGTACACGATGAGTTTCTAATTATTCATAAACTTTTTGGTAGACATTTTCTATTTTTTTTGATAGCCAATAAACTTTAAGTATTTTTCTATTATCGAATGTTCGCGCGACACGTCTATAGCCGGGCACTCCTTCCAGCATATTTCTAAACGTAAAATCCAGCATTTTGGGGGAATTTTGAAGCTTTGTGACTCCTTTGGATAGTGCCTTTTATCTATAGGACTATCGTGTTCTTCATGATCATGGACGTGGGCGCATGTCACCGAAGGCTAACCGCCCGTACCATTACTTTCGTGTAATGGTCAGCCATGACTCAGACTTTTTTGCTCGATTCAGCGACGAGGAGCAAAACTTAAGCTTAGTTAAGCAGGCGTTTTAGGTAAAGGGGATAAGACTGCAAAAATTAATTTGCAAGCCAAAAATTGTAACAATATTGTGTTTTAGTCATACGAATGGTCCTGGTCGTTCGAAGTCTTTGATGTGAAATTTAAAAAAAGATGAAGCAGATGCATTAAAATGCTAAACAAACTTGTCTGCTTGCTTGTAGTATAAACAAAATACATGTACAACTAATGAAGGTAGCCTTCATGTATAATTTGGAATATGATTCTTCCTAATGACCAGACCATTCATCGCAGAGTTCAGTTATTTCTTGCTCACAACTCTCAGCTGTGGGACGTTTATCTGGGTCTCCATTCCAGCATCTCTTCATAAGTTCTTTCCAGCGGCATGGTGGCTTCTTCAATTCCATAATATCTTTTGGACGACGCCCATCATCAACCAAGCTGAAGAAATGTTGGTTATTTGGCGCATCAACTTCGGCAAATGCTCGTCGTCCGAACCACATCTCCCAAAGTATTATTCCAAAACTGTAGATGTCTGCTTTGTAGTCATAAAGTTTGGAATGGAACACTTCAGGAGCCATGTACAAAAAAGATCCCATAACAGTATCGGTGATTTTACTTGCTTCCTTAGAAACGCCGACATCACCTATTCTCACGGAATCCTCCTCCGACAGCTTAAATGAAAATAATGAGAAGTATATTTACTATTGGATTGGTAATCTTAAGATGTTTTCCCGCATTTGTAATAGAGAGAAGTTTCTGTTCTTGATTTTACGAAGATGAAAACTTAATATACTGAAAAAATGGCTTCTACCTCGCTTATAAATTGTTTGACAATCACATTTCTTAACACTTCAGTCACGACCATTCTAAACTGTTTGTCATCTTCTCTTTTCTGTTACCATATTGCTATCATGCGAGTCTGTGTTAGTTTCTTTTTTAATGATAATAATAAAAATAACGGGGAATGGTCGTTTTCCGCTGACTTACGATGTGGATCACGGTATCTTGAATACACACTGGTAGTGTTATGCGGGTAATGAACTTGACGGGTTGAGTGTCACCCAAGAGGCGAGATTTTCCGCTGTGATTCAATTGGTTTAGAGATGTGTGCAGAAATTCCAGAAGTTTGGATGCCCACGATTGAAAAATAAAAAAATAATAAAAAAAAGCAGAAAAACAGTTGCAGAATCTGAAGGCAGTGTGATACTTGACTAATCAACTCCATTGACTTACAACGACTGGCAAGATGCGGTAAAAATATCAAGAACGCTGTAAGTACGTACCAAGATGTTTTCTAGCTTGAGGTCTCTGTGGATAATGGCTTCTTCGTGCATAAAGTGAAGACCAGCGGTGATTTCTTTCGCCCAACGACAAACTCTAAGGTATGCTGTTTTTCCGGATATACCCGGGACGGATTCTCGGTGCTTGAAGATGTGATCTTTGAGGCTTTCTGTGCACCTTTCCATCACAAAGATCACCCTTACCTCGTCCTCTTTTTTCAAGAGTGCAGTCCCAAAAAACTTGACAATATGAGGGTGATCTAATTTTCTGTCAAAGGAAATTACCACCTATGAACATGGTGCAGGGCGAAAGATGCTTTGTTGGCATCATGTTAAACAAGGGTTTTTTTCAAAAGTTGGTATAACAGTTCGGTATATGGCTTAACGTTACAGCACCGATCGAAATTCATTTATTCAAACTTTCTATTTCTACAAATAATTGGAAAGTCTCCAAAATCATGACGTGATCAATTGTCGCAATTATAGGATTAAAAAAGAGCCAAACGGTTGATGCTCAATTTTTCCTCAAGCCCTACTACAAATACGCGGCATTGTAAATTGGAGAAAAATTAGAACATCGAGACTGAAATGGGGGAAATTTATCTCACCTCAAAAGGGTCATCTCTTCAACTATGAGACTTGCATTCTCGACGTCTAAAGGTTTGCGGCAAACCTTCACAGCTACTTTTTGCTCGCATCCATGTCTTCTCATCTTTCCTTTGTACACAGAGGCAAACGTACCACGCCCAAGAATGGAAGATGGATCATCCTTCCACTGCAACTCTTCGTTGCAGTGGGCACAAGCCTCTCTCAGCCCAAATTCTGCTAGGTGTCCTCTAATAGCAAAAGCACTGTTCTTAATTGGCTCGTACAATTCTATAATCTCTTGGTGTGATTGCTTGTTGTTACGGAGTTCTTCACATAACTTTTTGTTGGCCTGAATCATCTGTGGAACCTGATTTCCAATTTGTTCGAAACGTTTCAGGTGCTTTTTGAGCATTTCATTTACCATAGACTTAGCTGCATCTCCATTTATAACACACTGAAGAAAGCTCTCTTTCATCCTTGAAGGAGGAGTACTAAACCTCATCACACCCGTAATGGGATCGAGTTCAACCAAAGATTCTGACATACCCCCGTATATTCCAAGCCTCTCAACAAAGAGATCAAGAATGAAGACCACGGAAGCGCTTAACTTGCAGTGTGGGTAAATTGGAGTGGCCATTGAGACTTCCGAGATGTGACGTTGAAGATTCAGGATTTGCATTTTTGCTAAATTGTGTTGCTCCAAAAATCGTTGAAGGGGCAAGCTAAAAGCATTTGCAAATACATGATTTTTATCTTCCCACTTTTGCAAAATTACTTGCAGTTCTTCGTCCAGCTCACTTATGGATGGAGCAGATCCGGAAAATTGATAGATGAATTGTCTTCGCAAATCCTCTGAATTGAGAAATTCGCAGAGCTTTGTTTCGACCTCGTTGGCGCGGGCTGTCATACCTATGCGAATCCTATCAATAAGTTGGGTTTGTTGTCTCTCAAGCACTTCCAGACGATGAAGTATGGTGGTCATGTTGTTCGTGACTTTTTTACGATCTCTACCGGCGTTCATCGTAATCATCTTTGTTTGACAAATTAGCTGGTAAAATACAAAATCAAGCCATCTGTAAGGAAATAAGGAAATGAAAAGAGCATAGTAATTCTAATTGTATTTTTATAACTAGTTTTAGTAAGAACTGGTACATACAAAACAGTAATCAGCAAATCACTACATAGACAATGAAATGATCATTTCCCATTGTATATGACCTGGCTCGTTTTAATCCTTTAAGTTGCTTAACATATACGATTTAAGACTCCCACCGCGAAAGGAGTTTGCCCATTAATGTTGGAGTTTGGATGACAATGATATAAAAAAATTAATTCGAAGTTCTTCTTATGTTACTAATCTAAAGTTTCTGTCTCTTTTTTTATCATTTGACTTTGTTTAACAGTTATAACCACAATAAAACTATAACACCCAATTACATAATTAAAAGAAGGCATGCAATTACCTCCAGTGAATTCCCAACCTTTGCTCGATACATTTTAGAACAAAAATACGGATCCCATTTATCAGGCTGATAAAGTCGGCTTTAATCTTCCCACGGCTCTGAGCATCGAGAGCATTTTTTACTGATATGTAGGTGATCTGGGATTCAGGAATAAGATCAGGCCACCACTCTGTTAACTTGGTCTCTATGTGTGCCTTAACATCGCCGGCTTCGTCCTCTGGAATTTGGTCCCATTTGTTGTATACAAACAAAGCACATTTGGAGGGAAACTCCTCTTGTCTTTCGCGCGATATCTTGCCCAGTTCGCCCAGAAAATATACAAGCTTTGTAGTAATCAAAGGGTTGCCAATTAGCACAAAATGGAGACAAAGTACTTAAAAAATAGTCAACTTTAAAAGTTTATTCATTGCTTTGATTCCTCCTTTGCAATACTATTTTTTCTTTTCTAAAATTTTAATTTCACTGCTATCCACATTGCACTAGCTACTTACCCTGTCTTTCTGAACCCCATCCAGCGTTTGCGCTGTTGATGACATAAATAAATCCAAAGGCTTGAGGAAGATACTCTGTCACTACCACGTCCATGACTTCCGATTCTCCAACCCCAGGACTATCAATGATTGTGACACCTTTCTAAACACAGAAGTTAACGCTAAATAACTATCTACAATAGAAAATCATCTAGATTGTTCGAATTGCTCCTTTTGGCATAATCTAGGTCTAGAAAACTATCAACTGCTATTGAACATTAAACCGATTTTTTTATTCACTCAAACTGATTAATATTTACAGTAGGACTGAATATGGATCCATGTCATTTTCATTTTTGTTGAGTTTATTAGTTTTAATCCTGCAGTGAATGTCAGCCCATTCATGTATGCCAATTCATCTCATGTAACGAGGTTGTCAATCGAAAACCCCTAAGTTTGGTCTCGATGTTCATGATATCTGATTGGAGAAACCAATATCTTGATTACTGACGGGGGTTCAACTTTCCATATCAACCTATGGAATACTTTATACGAGAAAGAACTGTGAGACAAAATTAGTGGCTAGCTCAGTTGACGTCCCTAGGCAAAGGAGGGTATTACATACTTTCAAGTATTTCCGTAATGTTTGGATTTACAGAAGACATTTAACAGTTTACTGAATACTTACCTTCAACAATTGATGAGGCCAGAAGATTTCAACCTTTTTGTAAATTGTACCTTTCCCACGGTCTGCACCCTTCACTTGGACATAAGGTGAGATCTGCTGGAGATAGCTTTTCCCTGAAGATTCTGTTGGATTCTCAAGAAACATGGTCGATGTTAGGCCTGTTTTCGAATCTGTGTCTTTGAGGTGCGCCACAATTTTTCTTTCCTCGCCGTACTTCAGTTCACATAACGCGGAAGTTGTGCTCAGTGAGGAAGATGGAAGAAGCGGCTCTCCCAGAATGAGATTTATCAGGCTGCTTTTCCCGGCACTTGCCTCGCCTGAAAGAGCGAGATAAAAATCATTCTCTATCATCCAGCTGTAGTTTCTAAAACCGCCTGTGTGACCGTAAGCATGAAGTACGTTGTTGTTACAACAAATGCTTTTTAAATCCTTCAAGGTCAGTTTGCCGGCATCTCCACTCACTCGTACCGATAGTTAATATTAAAGAACGTTGTATAGAAATAGCAGTTAGTAGATCAGAGTTAGAGAATCAGAGTAAATAGGAGTTAGGCAGAAAGTGGTCAAAGAAAACTGAGATAGGAATATTTGCTTTTAGTGGAGCTTTTCTACTTGCAACAACTACATTTCTCTCTTTTCCCTTCTCTTTGACCACTCTTGGACTGATTCCGGTTGACAGTGGCCATGTCCTGTTAAAGTCTTTACATTAAAGAGGACAGAAACAGGACAGCCCTAGTATCCTTGGTGCCTTCCGCCAAGTGTGGTATGCTAGTTTCCTACTAACCAAGATTAAGCAATACTATAAACCTCTCTGAAATGGGCCAATCCTCTGTTAAAGGGGGAAAGTTTCTAAAGAAACTGTGGTGCTGCGCCGGGAGAGAGTATAACAGGGTAATTTTGTATTATTTGCTTGTTTTGAAACGCTGCTTGTTTTTAATCATTTCCTGCAAACTTCCTTTTGATTTATATTTAGTTATTATGTAGGCAATTGCGTGATCTAAAATGAACGCGTCCGTAGAAATTGAGATTTCCTGGAATTGTACATAACTTTGGAATCTTTGCTGCCCAGGAAATAGTTCTTATTTTGGCGGCTAAATTATTTGCAACGCCTTAGCCTTCTTCACGTATCATAGCCTATAAAGGTGCGACGCGCACCTTTAGTTAGTTAGTAAAAAAGAAGTTAGTTGAAGCCACATCGCTACCTTTGCTGCGATCAGAAGGATCCTAGCTACCGCCGTCTTAAGTGTATTAGCTATTTTTTGTGGGCGCGAGTCGACAACCAAAGTACTTAAGTCTTACCTTTGTTGTTGATAAACTCACGGAATCGTTACCCTTTTCTCGGTCATAGAACGTCTTGTTTAGTCAACGAAGTGTTATTATTTCAGTATTATAGCGAAACTATTATTAACAAAGTGTCTTTGTTTCTTTTCAAAATATTCTTTTATGCTCATTTAGCTACTCTTTTTTCAGTACTATACTGTTGTTTGTACCTTCGTTTGATAATAGTTTATATGACACGAGAATTATCACTTCTATTCATTTCACGCTAGGAGTTCGCTAGTTTATTGTTGTTCAAAGTCTCTTGGTTGTCTTGCATTTCTTTTTAGCCTTACCTAAGTTAGATTATATTTTTAAGTATCGTATTTCAGTTCGAACCTACAACTTGATCTGCATCAACAGCTATTACTTTTTTTTCTACAGCGACTGATCTTAGGCCAATGATCTTTGATCTTTGCCATCTTCATCACCCTTCATGTCAAACGCAACCGATTGATCTAGACCTTTGAACTTTGATCTGTCATTAAATCTGTTTAGATCTACCAGGTGGAGTTTGCATTATTGTCACCTTGCACCACGCCACCCTTGTAGTTGGTGAGAATTTAAGTAAGCCACAACCTCTAGAATCTTCACAATTACAATAGCAACTGAGTTGATAACGTAAATTGGCCTCCGTAAAGAGTTTAAAATCTGACGTTTCGAGTGCTAGCCCTTCGTCAGGGCGATAGACGAAGAGCTAACGCTCGAAACATCAGCTTTTAAACTCTTTAAGGAGGCCAATTTACGTCATCGACTCAGTTAATAATACTAAATTAGCCAATCCTCTGTCAGTCGCGGAATTTCACAACCCGGGCCGGGTTGTTCAAAGCTGGGTTAAGATAATATAGTATTAGTATTTGATGAAAGTCATTCGAAAACATTTCATGGTGGTCTAAAAGACCTAAAGTACAGTCCTCGTGTGATAAAGCATGTTTGTTGCAGAGTGGAAAATTTAGAGCATTTTCCTTGTATTGTCAATTGTTATTCTTTGTACTTGGAGAAGATCAAATCCTTAGCCAAAGAAATTGATGCCTTTTACTTCAAGCCACATCCCAATGAGTTTATTTACATGAAAGTGCCTATCGGCATTAATACTTTAAATAAGATTCTACCTGATAAGTTATGTGTGAAAGCAGGTTTGCCAAGGAAAACTTCTCATAATTTAAGGGTAACATGCGCAACCCGATTATTTCAAGAGTCAGTCGAGGAGAGGTTAATTAGAGAGAGAACAGGTCATCGATCAAATGCCTTGTTTAAATAAGAAAAGTCCAGTGTTGAGCAAGAACACCAGATTAGCAAGATTTTAGGCCCCCCTGAAAATAGGGAGACTACTGGCAAAAGGTCAAACGCAGAGGTTAGCGAAAACGAGTTGGAGTCACTTCTGCCAACTGATCTTGAATTCGAAGTTTCAGATGATGTATTGTCTAATATGCCTTTACCAGATTACTGTACTAATGGAATAGAGAATTTTTCCAGATGTGTATTTCACAACTGTACTGTGTGAAATTTGTTGAAAGAACATTAAATATGTTCCCACCATTTGTTGTGTCAGTTTCTGTGTTGATAATTAATTAATATTCATAAGTCACGTGCAGTGTCTTTATATCTGATAAAACACCGCATACTAATAAGGATGAGGTTTATCGATCTAAAGTCACTGCACGTGATGTATTATCTACCAGTTGATAGGTTAATGGGCTTATGAATTATTAATGAGTTTTTGAAGGAACACATAAATATTACTTCGACTACGTTCTCAATCCACAATGATAAGTTTGAAAAAAAGTTATTATTTATGGACAAAAGTCTTATGAGGATAGGGGATGCCCTTTTCGATCAGCAAATTTTACAGTTGTATGAATATTCTTTCCGAGGATACGAAGACCTCAGAGCTTTAAAAGAGGACTGAAATCTTCATTATTGCTACGAGCCAATTGGTCTTAATTGTTAAATAAAAATTAAAATAAAGCTATCGATTTACAGTCTGGGAAAACCAAACGAAACAAACACTAGGTATAGCGGTATCGATACATTCCTGCGTTGTCTCATTCTTGATCACGTATTTCATGGTAATGTTTTATGAATTTATCTCGCTATCTAACAGTTCACATAGACTTTAAGGAGTACAAGGCTAAATATAATTTCGAAAAATGATAGCTAGGCATAGGTGCTCTGATATTCGGGTGGAAGATGGCCCCCAGTCGTTCGGTAAGCAGCCATTTTAGTATTTACGGGTTGATTGCACATATTTACTAGTATATGATCGTAATGATTCCATGCAGAAGCTACGGTTGTCCGTTTAGACTTCCGTGAGTTTGTGTTCAGTGTTGATATTTCGATTGAATTTTACCTCATTATAATCTTAAACCATTCTTAATATTACGCAAAATAAAAATGGATAAATTTGCTTTAAAGCAGCAAAAAAGCGAAACAATGTGCACTCCGACAGCCTAGATTAACATATAGTCGGATAATTTACCATATTCTGCACAAATATCTGTGATGTCTGAGCTAAAAAAGTGTCACTGTGATCACATACCTCTCCAATCTTTCGCGACGAAGTCCCTTCCAACCCGTTTAAATGTTCACGAAGTTTGTTCTTCATCTCATCTAGTGTTTTTAAGCCTTCCGTTGAAAGACCAAAAGACTGAATTAATTGGAAAGCTTTTGCTATATCGTCTATGGCATCCACTTTCTCCAGCCCCGTAGACATCATGCGTTTTTGACAAAATTCTCGAGAAGTCACGTTAACAGTAGTGTATCTTTTCAAATAGCGTTAGATAATACCAAATGCAAGTTACTTCTTTTGGAGCAACTTCAGAATACCCCGCAACTCATTTACATGTCATTGAATAAGAATAGCGTCTATTGTGTTATGCCTCGATCTTCAAAGCCTCCCGACACATGTAAGTGAGGCGGACCAAAGTGGCGGAGTGTTCTGAAGTTTAGCCCTTCTTTTAAAACCACTCGTAATGCTGCATTCCTCAAATCCTAGTAATCCATTTACCAGCCTATAGAGGTACTCAACGTTGCGGTGCCACTAACAAATCCTTTTCATGGCCACAAAACTGTACACGATCACTTGATCTGTTAACAGACCATAATACTCTTCTCAGACAGTTGGCGCTCTGAAATTCAACGGTGAATCCATCTTGAGCATCCCATTAGACGCTCAAAAAGTCCGTGTGCAATGCATTTATGAAATAAGTACAACAGGCAGCAATTCAGAATTCAGTTTGCAAAGAGCATAATACATATACCGCGTCACGGTCGTTCAAAAGAATCAATTGTTAGCATGAATCATCAGGCTACACGTTCATGTATGCGTCATTTTCACAGATTAAACAGTAAACTCGACTAAACTGTATCTCACATTATTTTAGTCTTGGAAGTAAAGGAAAAGGTTTAAATGCAAAGATCATTGCTCCTTGCCTAAATAAATACAAAATAAGAGATTTCATATGTGACTAATTCTGAGAAAACTGTGATGGTTTTTCAGGGAATAAGGGGAAGTCCCTGTCATTACACATTTGTCACAGGCACAGAAAGATAAACGGGCTTTTTAACTCTCTATCATATCTCTCTCATTTGTGGTTACTTTGCAAGTAGTTGAATTCCATCAGGTATCAGTATTTCAAAACGCTGGTAAATTGATTGGCACGATGTGACTCGACTTTAATCTGTAATGCAAGAGCGAAAATCAGATAATTATTGCGTTCAAGACGAGTGAAGATTGTTTGTATGTCACGATTGAAAGACATGTCTGTCATCACCACGAGCTGCCAGCCAATGAAATGATAAAATCTGCGACACTAATGGCAATCAGAAGCGATTTCCTAGAAAACAAAATCATCGCAAAAATTTCCTCCCTCTTTGCTTTTCCGTCCATGTTT